>NC_066590.1:8942500-9152500 GCF_905475345.1 Vespula vulgaris | reverse complement strand
AATACATCAATATACGCCGTGTAATTGTGATATATGTTACAGGTTAATAATATATATTTGCTGTTAATAGTTGTTATGTAATATAGTTGATTGTATATTGTTACATGGTTGATAAACAATGTACGCATTTCTTATAACGAAAGGATTAGTTTTCTTACCGACGCAGCTTGTTGCTTTGCCGACATTCCTTTAGTATCAAAAATGACCGCTAGAGCGTACCACCTACACGCTGTTACAACGCAAAAGGATATAACGAATTTTATATATTTTTTGAAAATCAAAAATTGTGTATTTCAAAGTTCATAAAGTTTCAAGCAGACTCAACTTATTTTTAAATAAAAATTAAAAAAAAAAAACAGAGGTTAAAAGGTTCCGTAAGAAATCATTACGTCGGAAACTCCGATTTATAAATCACGCTGTTATTCCTAATGTATAAATCGATATCTTTTGAATAACCTTATTATACAAATAAACCTTGCAAAGTGTAGTTGTTTAATAACAGTTTTTTCTCGGTAAGCCTTGCCAAGTGTTTTGTAAACGAATATCTTAAACGCAAATTCAACAACACGTTTCTTATAGAACTAAGAATACAATAATAATAGACAAAAATCGATATACATATTTATCCGTCCGATATAAGTATAATTATATGAAATGTACGTAATTATAATTATCCTGAAAAGAAAAATTACGATACGATTTTAAATCAGAAAAGCGTACAACGTCGTTGTAACGTCGTCGAATAATCGACAGTTTTAATCTTCGATTGTTCGAGCATCGCGGTACGATCGAAACGACATCTGTTTTACATTTTGATACTAACATATATACGCGGGTAATTTTGTACGGGTAATTACACAAAATCAACAGCTTCCTACATGTTATCCGTTATTCCTTTTAATATGAAACTCTTGAGAAGAAATAGTTGGAAATAAAATAACAACACAAACGAAAGATAATCCGTAATAAAACAAATGTACAAATATATACATATATATGTATAAATATGTATAAATAATAAAAAAGAATTACCTGAAAGATAAGTACGAAGGCAACCCACTGATAATACTTGACTCTTTTCGTTTGATCGTTGACATGGCGATAATCCTCGTCCTGATAACGTGTCTGTAAAATGCCGAAAGACGAGGCGACACCAGGATACGCAACGTTTGCCCCTGCGACACCGAGCATAGCACCACTAACGATATACGTACTGTGTATCCAACAGTACGCGTTGAAGGCCTCAACAGGAATGTCTCTGTTCGGATAAGATAAACAAATAGGAAGACGGAAGAAAAAAATTATATGAATGAACGAACGTACAAACGAACGAACAACGTTCAAGGTGATACAAAATAACAATTAAAAACATGCACGATATACGAACTAATAAGAATAAAAATGCAAATTTAACTTATCGTTGTATTTTTAATAAGTGTTGATCGTTAAAATTTCTCACCATACATATGTTCGGCCTCGTTAATACGTCTTCGTTACGGACAATTAATTTAAGATATCTTTTGATAATAGTACCTCGTATGTACGCACTCTATCGGGTTTCCCACGGTTTGCTTGCTACTGATAATTACGGAAAATAGCAGCATCAAGATCGTCGTTAGCGCGTGTAGTCTGAAGACGAGGCCATCGCTTCTTATTCTGGACACCTGCGGAATCACGACACAAGCGCGTTGACCACGTGTTCTTGGAACGAGGAACGCTTGTGCTTATGCAATTAATTCAACCATACGATTTCACAAACACACAGACATATATACGTGCGCACACATACACACATACACTCTCTCTCTCTCTCTCTCTTACATCTATACCTCAATGCACTTTTATCTTATTTCTTGATATACACACTGACGCACAGCACTTGTCCAAAGCTAATTCTGGCTTAGCACGCGGCTTTGAACGATCTCGCAAGTAGAGACATGCTTTACAAGTTTGTAAACCTTGCGAAGGTATAGGAACGAGCAATATCAAAGTAAATCGCTTACTTTAAGCTTGAAACTTACGCGCTCGCGTGTTCGTCCTGTTGCGATATTAAATCTCGGTCTTTAAACTCGCGATGTTTCTCTAGAATTACCAGTGGAAAGAGACGTGACCGACAAATATTTTTCATAGTCGTTTATAAATAATCACTGTCGTTCCGTTGCGTGTTATATTACGACGCTCGTTTACATGCATATTAACGTGTTTTATATTAGGTTTAAAATTTGATTAGAAGTGATAACGCTTACCTTACACGTTAAATCAATGTTGACACACCGAGTTAGTAGAGATTAGAATCGGTATAAGCCGTCCCGTTCGTTCTCGAGTACAATACTGGTAAAACGTGTGTAAAACGCGTGTATTAAAAATCGTTGAATTTGTTGTGCCACTTGAAATTGTTTGACTTTTATTACGATAATTTTATAAAATTGTTATTTTTTCTAACGCAAGCAAACTCGAGCGGAATTAACGAGTTAACGTTCTTCGTCATTCCATCGATTCAATATGAAAGCATTAATTTAAACAAAAGATAGCAGTGCGTTAAAATTATTAGCACGATCTGGATTAGCGAAGGCTCGGATTAATACGCTATAATTTATTGCCACGGTCGCTCCAACTCGCGCTTTTCTATTGACGCTTTGGGGGTTATTACGAGGAACGCAATAACGTAACGAAAACGCATCTCGTCCTATTTTTGGCACTTACGCGTAAAAGATAGTACAATTCTGTAACAGTGTCTATCATTCTCACTTCTCTCTTTTATTGCACGCACGCACGCACACACTTTCGAAAAGCGATCTCTTTAAAAATTCTTCGATAACCACGTTCGATTCTTAATCTCGAGAGTCCTACGATCTCGCCAATGGTAAAGAACACTCTGCCTTTTCCGACGACTATCATCGACGACGTCCAAATCATTAATCGTTAAGGAAAGCTCGCGTTTCATCTCCACGGTCATTCACCTCGTATTATTAGTCGAAAACTAAACACCCGAGGGAAAAACTTTACGACCCTTGCGAAAAGATCAAAGCATACTAATTTACAAAGAACTCGAGTTAGGAGATCCGTCGGGATCGAGGTCGGATTAGACTCCACGCAACAAACTTCTACGAACGCTGATAAGAAAGAAAATCTAAACTATTAATCGGTGGTTTTGCCGATCCGCATGAGAGATTCAACGATCTCGGGTAATTCAAACTCCGCAAGTGCATACATCTTGACGTTTCCCGTTGTACAATAAAACGAACGCAAATAGCGCGACACAGACGTCATACGAAAACGGGTTGCGTCGCGACGGAGGCGGCTACGGAGACGTCTACGAAAATCGATCATGAATTTCCGGCAGATACTAAGCACCGTTTGTTCACAATCGTCTTTTGAAGGAACGAAACGCCGTTAAATTATACTACGACGACGACCACGACGACGACGATGATGACGACCACGACGACGTTCGGCAAGCGGCAGAACAGTACGCGTCTTGTCCGATGAGCGAGCGAAACTTACTGACTAATCCTAACCGTGCGCGGATTTCACCAAACGAACGTGGTCCCGAGTTCGATGCCAAAACACAAATTCGTGGACTAGTCGTCGCTCTTCAAGCCATGACGTCCTCTTTCTCTGTGATGGCTACTCTTCTCTCTCTTCACTCTGTCATCCCATTTTTATTTTTCTATTTTTCGCGCCCTTGTTTATGTCTCTCTCTCTCTCTCTCTCTCTCTCTCTTTCTCTATATATCTATCTATCTATTTATCTGACGACACAAAACCATCGAAGAGACGGTGGTAACTTTTAAATCGCCCACGCCGAACTAACAAAATATCGTCCCACTCGAGCTTTTCAACGAACGCTGGACGCTTCCAGTCACAAAGATAAACGCGTTCCGTCTGCCGCCGACAATGTTGATACGCTTGCCTCTTCAATTATACACATCAAGATGACTCTTCCTCCTTCGTCTTTTTCCTATTTCCTCGTTGATGGATACCATTTGTCTATCACTGGGAGTCAGGAAACTTGTGGAGAATGAAAATGAGATTGTCTCTTCTTACTTTGGTAGACGATTAAAATAAAGTAAAGACCTCGAAATCGTTTCAAAAGTAATCTTTATACAACCGTACTCGTAGATACAAATAAATTGCTTATCCGAAAGCAGATCTGTCTTATGTACTATGAAGCTGCTGGAAGATCCACGACAATGAATTAGATTTAAAAGTCTTTTTTAATAACCATTAGTTATTGTTGCTGTTATTCTTGTTGTTATTGATGCTGTTGGAACACAAGTGGGTAAAGTATTTTATAGAAATTCGTCCTCCTAAAATGAGCGAAATCTAACATTGCATCAATTAAATATAATAAACTAATTTCAATCTATCTCGATAATTTCCTATGTGGAACAAAAGAATGTGAAATGAAAGTTTCTAATCTATATCACCCTTTCTTGCTCGTAAATCGCAAATACCATTGGTATTTGATTCAATGTGTAAATCACAAATACCGTTGGTAAATGATTCAATGATATAAAATATTTATAAACGTAGGAACGAAGAAGAAAATCGTTCGAAATTACCTAAGACGTGGAAAATAATCGCAACTTGCTTTACAAAACTAATAGTCCAGACTCGTACGTATCCACACACGCGAGCGAACTTGCATATTATCAAAAGATCATGGATATTAATTAATTAATTAATTAATTATAAACATACTACGCTTTAAAGAAATGCAATAGACGCACGAATGATCTTCGAGCAACGAAGAGGAACGTTTGCGAAGTACAAAACTGATCTATCGATCGAGGAATCAATACGAGACGAAGATCGATTCAGATCCTGACGCGTAAATAATATTAAAAAAAAAATGAGATATTTATATAACTTCTATACTATGTAATATAATTCTTATAATCCTTTGAATAATCTCCTATACGTTTTTCGCAAATGCAATATAATCAATTATCTAATTCACACACACGAAGTGATGTTTTGCCTAAAAACTATCTTACGATTGATGATGTCACTGATATTCCAAAATTATTATCAAAAATGACAATATATCCCTCCTTTGTTTCTAAACTATCTTACGGCGACTACGTCGCCGACATTGTAAAATTATTATCAAAAATGTCGAAAACATATAACTTTTTTCTTACGAGTATTCTCGTATTATAAAGAAACATGTCAACATGAGTCACTAGACTCTAGTCAGTCCCTTGTTAATACCTAAACTACAAATAATTAGATATAACTTTACAATTGCTAAATAAATTTTTAAGCATTGATCGGTTGAGAATTATGGGAACTCATCTTTTTTGTGAGTTCTTCTAAAAAGTCTTTATAAAGAATACCGTCCATGTTCCACGAAAGAACATAGAGTATCCACCAATCACCAAGATCGATTTTTCTACTTATACTTTGACACGTTTCGATTGATATTGCCGGAGATGCGATATGCAACAATCTCGGTCTCACGGCTGGTGCAAATATGATAGCAGCTCTGTAAGCAACCAAACCGATCAAAAAGATGGAGAGAATAATATACCAGAACCAAATGAAGATATAAGTCTTTTCGTTGACTATGTTTAGCGGTAGAACGCATAATGAATCGTGCTTCTGTATAGTACCGGAAGCGCCGTATTTGTGAAAGATGCATTTTGTAACACGAGGGAATACGTAAACCATGGGATCAAAGCGATTCTCTTGCGGGGTATTCGATATGTGTAGAACACGAAGGCCATAACTAAGAAATTCTCCATCGAAGAAACGATTCATCAGGTACAGTTGTCCAATAATGTTGACCAGGCACAAAAGCTCGCAGGCGAAGTAGTGATACACGTACATTTTATGCCTCTGAAAGAACAAATAATCGCTGAGTTAACTCGAATTGAACTCAATGAGACCAAATTGAATCTAACGGGAGCGTCTCTGCATATGTATATCTCCCTTTCTTTCTTTTTCTCTAATTATTCATATACAAAACACATTCTTGTATTTTACATTCTATAAATATCATATATAAGACGCATGTATATACGTACGTACATAAATACATGCATACACGCACACATATATATATTATTCTTACCGTTACATGGGACATAATATATTCCATCAACACGGACTTTTTCTTATCGATGGTTTCTTGCTTATCAATGCCACAATTCATACCCATGATCAAAGTATTCATCAATCCACCTTCCCACATGTTCCACAGCCATTGAGGTGTATAGCATAAAATCGCCTAAGTGATAAAAAGAAGTAAACAAATAAATAGATGAATAAATAAACAATAAATAATTAAAAAGGATAAACCATATAAAAGATACTGGGGAAAAAATAGGAAGATATAATATAACATAATTTATAAATCAAGTTGCACAGGTTGCAACTTGATGTGTCGTCATAAACAGATGTCAATAGAATCTATAATAAGAAATTGCAAGGAGGATACATAAACCACGGTACAAAGGACGTATTGTAAGATGATAGGATCGGATGCACAAATTGTAAGTCTATATATTCTTTATCGCGACCTACCGTACATCGCACGTGCAGAATTCAATGATAAAGAAGTCAATACCTGGAAGAAGAGTACGAAGCAAACCCATTGGTAGTAAGTATAGTATTTCCTTGCATTGACGTCTCCTAAGTCATTCGCCACTCCTGGATGTGCCACCTCGGTGCCCATCTACGACATACGACACTTCGATAATAGGATGACAATGAAATCATATATCTACATATCAACGACGAATTTAATACACATTACCAAACATGCTCTATCCCCACCACACTCTCTCTCTCTCTCTCTTTCTCTCTGCCACTTACACCAGAGTTCGTATGTACAGAGTATAACCCTAGGCGCGCTACTTATGTTGCGACATACATCATACATAACATTGTACATACATACAACATATATACATATATCGTACTTACATCATACATAGATAGATACATACACGCATATATATATGTACATGCCACCAAATAAACAAACAATGAATACACTATTGTGAATACACTCTTTCTCTCTCTCTCTCTCTCTCCCTCTCTCTGAACTTTTTAATTTCATATCAAATGGCATTTCTCTCGATAAATCACAGTTTTATAGCACGACTATCTAATCTAGGATACGCTTATTACGAGATAAAAGAAAACAATGCGGAATTTAAATTATATCTTTTGTGAAGATCGTTATTGTCATAAATTAAAACAATCGATTTTGAAATCGTTTCAATGCTCTCTTTATTAAACGTTCGTTTTCTCCAACCGATTATGATAACGATGTATGTCGTCCGGTTTCTTGATAACTCGAATGCTATCGTATATTCTAAAAATTTGTCATAACACAGGGTGATCCAAAAGTCACGCAAATCATATAGTAAATTATTTTGAAATAAGCTAACAATTACATAAGAAAGAAATTGATTGCATTTACATTTCTGGCATACAATAGATGCTGGAAATGTCCTCCATCAGCGTCTATAGAGACTTGGCGAGTTTCACAATGTTCGCTGCAATCTTCCGTAGTCACTGCACTTACGTTGACGATAGTTACTTCTATGTTGATGTCCCATGTTCATTGAGTGTATACGTTCATAAGACATTTTCTTTTAGGTGACCTTCAAAGAAAAAGTCTGAAGAAGAAGGATCCAATGACTTAGGCAGCCATAAGCCATAAGAAATTACGTAGTATCCGAAAAACTCTTGGAACATACATCTTGAAATTTGTTATGTTCGTGTAAGCGCATATATGCTATTGCCCTGCTTGATGTAATCAACTCTTGCTCATCGATTTCTAACAGCGATATAAATTGAACGAATTAGGGTTACATGATTTCTGGATCACCCTGCATAATAAAGACAAATATAAAATTAGTTAAATTTACATCGAGTAATTATAATCGATATAAATAAATGATGAAGATTTATCGAAATCAAAACGGTTGAACGACTCTGTATATTTATGTATGAGCTCTTGGATAGATAGTACAAACGACTATGTATAACCGACTATGAAATTGACCGGAAACGAATAAGTGGACCTTAATATTCGCTTCATATGCGAGTGTATATTGTATATAAAGGAACAGGGACCTAACCGTCGAAGATACAACACTGTCGGCGTCCCTTTGTTTTATGCGCTCGAACATGAGAGCAAGCATAAGTCATGAGAGCTCCGTCACACACTCTGAACGACGAATGAAGATGTTGAGTAAGATTCAATGTTCCAAGAAGATCTCATATTATTATTACTTAGCTACTTCGAAAAAAGAAATACGAAGAAAGAAAGAGAATACTCATAAGAAATTTCAAAAAAAAAAAGACAAAGAAAAAAAAAGTGTTTTCTCTACTCTGAACTTTGTCTTTCTTTCCTCGAAATAATAAGATTACAACGCGACAAAATTACAACAACGAAACGATATTCTTTTCGCATAAATTTTATATCAAAACGTTCACGTTGTAACTTTAAATATAAAAGAAAAAAAAAGATTAAAAATAATAGATCGTTGACACGACAAAAAGTTTTCTACGTCATAAGAGATATATACGTTTAATCGATCGACTTGCGAAAGTTCAATGTAAGTACAAAATCACTGGACCATGAATAACGTACACGTGTTATAAATGACGCAATTCTTTCAAAAAGTATAATAGGTTTTTTTCGATGTTTTTACTCATCGAAACGTTTTTAAAAAAAAAACACGCTTTTATATAGGTTACGAAAAAAAAGACGGGTGGATCAAAAGACGATCGCACGTGTTGAATAGGATAACCTTACTTTTCCTTTGACCAACTTTTTTTTTTTAGAACGTCGTTCTTCGTTAACCAAATTATTATACGACGAAATACGATTATCCGTATGTAAGCGATAAGACTGGCGATATAATTAAATGATATTAGTAAGACATAACATTGTTACGAGATACATTTAATGAACGCGTACATTGAAACGATTCGAAGTGAAGTTATATGCGCAATCGCACGTCATCATTGACGATGATACTACATACATATGTAGCTTAAAGAATGACGAGAATGTGAGAAAAAAACACGTGTATCAGGAACGAACATATTTTTTATCGTGACAACTTCCTCCATCTTCTGTAAAAGACGAAAAATATGTATGTACAAATGAACATAAAAATATGTACATAAATATCTTCCCTCGTAAATATCTCCTTTATTATGCAATGTTCTAAAAATGCTTTTGAAGGTTAAACGCGAAAGAATACACGATACGATCGAAAGACCTTCCGATTTTGCATTGATTCCAGATATCTGTAAACGATATATATCCTATAACGCGAATAACGACTCTTTAAAAAGAATAAAAAAGAAAAAGAAAGAAAGAAAAATGTCGATGTATCGATGATTTCGCGGTTGTTGATACCCGCCGTGCGTACGTAATCGTATCCTAAAAGTAGTTGAATTCGATCCGTGGTTAAACATTTTTGTAGATACTCTCTCGTTGACCAATACGTCGACTAGATCCGATTTGATCGTTATATAACGATTAATGTAAAAAAATTTCTATGATAAATCAGAATGACAACTTGCTACTTTCGAAAATTAAATCGAATGACGCAAGAACGTTTTTACGAATGATTCGTATAGCAAATACTTTAAGTCAGCCGTAAATACTTTAATAGCATTGCTTATAGAATAATCTCACTCAACGTGGCCGCCATTGCCTTTGTTGAACGATTCAATCTACCAAGTTACTTCTTCAAGCTGATAGTTAAAAGCATTGACACGGACGAACGCTCCTTCCAGAGATCGATTACGAAAAGAAAATTTAACCTAAATAAAAATCATCACGAGAAAGGAAAAACGTACGTATCGCAAAGAAGAAAAGAATATATGCGCGATGTTTATAAAAGAAGAAGATGAAAGAGCGCGGCATTAATAAGAGGGTGTGAATCGTGACAGAAATAAGCGTACCCACCTGTCGACTGAAAGCGTCCGGCATCGTGAACGTTGAGGTTATCCAGCAGTAGGTGTTGATGACATGTTGGGGCAGGCCATGACCGACGATACACGAGATTGGATTTCCAACGAACTGGTTCGCCGTGATTATTATTGAGCAAGTGAGGAGCACCACCGAAGTAAAGTTGTTATGTACGCGAAAGAGCAAAGATGCGGTAGAGATTTCCTGCCATTTGAGGTAATAAGCGAGACCACCCAAAAGCCTAAACATGATTGTCCTCTTCGTTAGCCACTTTTGATCGAAATTTTCCTTCTCTTTCTCTCGAAAGGACTTTAACGCAGGGGTAAAGAGACGACACCCTCGATTTGATCGACAAAATCGTTCGAAATTTCTAAATCAATCCCCCTTTGCCACTGTGTCTACTTCTTTCTTCTCGGAAAGCGAACAACAAACGACGATCCTTTTTCCCTCTTCTTTTCTCTCTTCCACCCCCTCCCTTTTACCATTCGTTGCCCTTCACCACGCTCGAGCGCGTCCTCTTCTTCCCTCTTTCTCTCTTCCTTCTCGCTCGACACAGACAGACCAGTCACGAATGACGACTATGACGGAGACAACGACGAAGAAGACGATGATGAACGATAGAGGTCAGCGAACGTGAAGCTAAGCAAAAGGAGAGAGAGCCTAAGCTACTAGCAACCACCACTCGTGAACGCACAACCGACCGCGTCGTCACGAATCGGGACTCGTTTGCCCGTACCGATGCATTTTTCGAACACGTGCTGCCCTGTGCGCGGCGCGAGCCGGATACAACCGAGTTTAACCGAGAACGCCCGAACCAAAGTTTCTGGCGCGCGAACGACGGACTATATTCTCTCTCTCTCTCTCTCTCTCTCTCTCTCTCTCTCTCTCTCTTTTCTCTTTCCTTTCGACCAATCGAACGAGTTACACGTTCGAACCTTTCTCTTTCTCTCTATTTTTCTCTCCCTTATCTCAAAAAAGGTACTCTTCGAACGTTACTTTTTTAATTTAATATTAACGTCATTCTTCTTGCTCTGCGAAGAATCTTGTATAAAGATCATAGTATATACGTATATCGCTTCTTCTCTTTGAGTCGATCAAACGTATTGAAATAACACGAAGTTGTGTAACTACCGATTCGTTACCTATCCTTACTGTTCCTCCCTCTCGTCGTATTTATCCCTCTTTTCCTCCCTTTTACGTCCAGACTATCCCCTCTTCTCTCTCTCTCTCTCTGTCTCTCTTTTTCTCTATAGGTTACCCTACGCTTCTTTGCTCTTGGTATTCCCCATTCTCCTCTCTCTTTCTCCTTCTCTCTCTCTCTTTCTCTCTTCACTCGCCGCGATCGAGAATCGAGTTTTATTCCTTTGAACCGCCGACAAGATATGTACATAGGCGTAGAGAAATCGTGCTGTCTCGTGTTAGTTTCTTTTAATTCTTATTTTCTTTCTTTCGTACGTCGTAAATACGCACGTAACGCGCGTACCAGTACTCTCGAACGGCGACTGGCGAGAACACCGCGATGGTTTGTTGTTTCTCGTCGAAGAGAGGGGGGAGGGGAGAAAATCGGTAGCGCAAGAGGGGCTCGACTGCGGATGCCGGGGGCTCGTCGTACTTTTGCGGAGAGGGAACACGTCCAAGAGAAAAAGCGAGGGGAAGGGCATGAAACGAAGAGGGGACCAGATGTGATCTCTCCCACCTCGTCTACATATTTTTTAACTACACACACAATATGCCGCATATGCTATCTCTCTCCCTTTCTCTCTCTCTCTCTCTCTCTCTCTCTCTCTCTCTCTCTCTCTCTCTCTGTCTGTCTCTTTCTCTGTCTCTTTCCTTCTGTCGTTACCGAACGAAACACAGTGCTCGACATGCTTCATTATACCGTTAGATTCGACTTTTTTTCTTCGTTCCACGCATTGATCGTTCATCGATACACACGAAAGGGCTTTTTCCTCGTGTCTGCATAAGCACAGAAAAATAGAGTCATGGCGATACCGAGAAAAGTCAACGATCGTTACGCTTCATTTATAATTTTAACGATTATTATTATCTCTCGTCGAATCGATTAAAAAATTAGTACATACATACGAAGATGATCTTCTCGATAGATCGATTAATCATTAGTCGAATGGTTACTCAACGAACTAGTCCTTTATTTTTATTTTAAATTTACGATTTTCGAGCAGTTCAATGCTTTCAAGGTGTTTATATATTTGTCCTACATGTTTATATATTGATCTACGTGATAGTATGATTATTAGAATTAAGAAAATTATATTATATTATTTCAATGTTTTAATATTTATTTTAAATAAAAAATTAATATAATTATGCAGAAAATAATATTAAGATCTGTCCATGGAGCAAATCTATCTTAGGAGATGAAGTCGGTGCTGCCAGCTATCGAAGGCATATAACATTACAATGTATATGAAAAAGTAACCTTTATAATTTTTTTTTTCAAGATTATAAACTGTAACGTTTCTTCGATTGGAGTTATGATAGATTCCAAACCGTTAAAATCATCGGACACGTTCTTAAGAACCTTTAGAATATTTCGCTCGGATTAATAAAATTGTTATAGGGAAAAAAAAGGTATGAAGTCAGTCTGGCGGTTAAACCCATATGTAAAAATATACAAACACGTGTTACTGGCGTACACACATGTGTGGTATGTGTGTATATATTTGTATCGACGATAAAAAAACATTGACTTTTCTGTCTCTTAATGTTAGAGGCGACGATTATACTGGTATGTCTAAAAATTTTTACGTGAATATATATATATATATATATATATATAACCATGAATGAATCGATTTGTCGAAATCCTAATTGTTTAATAACGTTCATCTCCGATAAAGACTACTATTAAAGGTTTTGTAATTGCTTTGTAGATAAAATACTTTACAGATCTCATGTACAACCTCGCTCAAAGATCCTTCAAGGAAAATCCTTTTAAAAGTTCCATTTGGAACGTCCTAAATTCCTTCTCTCTCTTTCTCTTTTTCTCTCTCTCTCTCTCTCTCTCTCTCTCTCTCTCTCTCTCTCTCTCTCTCTCTCTCTCTCTCTCTCTTGACCTCTGTCTTTTCTCTTTTTTTTCTCTTTAGTCTCCTTGAATTCACGTCCAGCAAAAACGAACACTGGCTCCGTGGTTTTGCTTTCTCCTGTTCCATAAGTCTCTTTATTTTTCTTTTTCTTTTTAACATACCATATACTACTTACTGATGATCGCAGTACTACAGAACGACGATGACTAACGTTACTTACAGAGATAGGCATACATACATACATACATACATACATACAACAAACATCCATACGTATGTACATACTTATGTACATACGAGCTTTAAGTCATCGTAAATTTTAATGCTCGCTAATCACTCACTTGAATCATGAATTTAAATGCATCAGAACTAATGAAATCACAGAAGAATCAATTCCGTTAGCCCGCATCCTGCTTCCGTTCTCGTCGAGTTTCATGCGAATAATACGTCATCCCTTTTATTTATATTATCTCTTTTTATGGTTATGTCGTTATTCAAAAGTCGAAAATGTATTGATAACGTAAGTAAATAAATCGTAAAGTTTAAAGAAAATCCAAAAAATATTTCATTTTGAGTTCATAATATAAGATCGTAGGTGATACATTTTACATTTATGTATCGGACGGATGTTTAAACGTTTTTAGAATTTGATAAATATTTGTAATAATATCGAATGCATTGTTATTAACATTTACAATTTTAATGACGACGAAGTCTAAATGTTTCTTTCAACAGGCAAACGCAAGGCGAGTTCCTGCCTACCTACGTGGCTGCATATGCTAATGTTCCCTCGTCCTCTTCACCGTAGCAGAAGCGGTTCACGGACCAGATGTGCAACGTGATGCAACAGTTGTAACTTCTGCTTCAGAACAGCAACGCGATACTGCACGCTTTTCGTCGACCATCTATGTATCTCGACAGTTACGATATCCGTCTTCCTCTACTCTGCAAGGACGATTTCAAATATGGTAAGAAACGTTGCGTCGTTTAACTTTTGTCAATGATGTTTGAATAAGATTTTAGTAGATATGTAATTATTAACGAATAAATAACGAATATTTCTCATCGACAATATTACATTCTAAAGTGATTTTGCTTTCAGGACTGATTTAACATTCGCCGGAAGAAAAATCTAATTAAAAATACCTACGTAAAATATAATATATAAATTAAAAATCCGAGTGACGAACAGTTTACATTATGGTTTTGCGATAGACGACTATCGTTGCGCGCTTTTCAATCTTTCTATTTTATAAGGTGACGGCACCGTCATCGTAACTTCGATGCTATCTACATACATAATCGCAAAACAAGCTTACGATGTAACGCGATCTATAACCTATGTAGGAATATATCTAACAAGAAAGTATAATTCTACTAGAAGTAGATACATATAAGATACATACATTATTCATGTACACTATTTTCAAAGATCCAAAAATCATTAGATAGCAAAATATAATTTTAGAATCGTTTAACGATAATCATCTTTAAACGATGCGGCCTTTTCGATCACGATGAACAGAATGAAAATACATATGCACGTATCTAGGTACTTCTAAAGTAACCCTGTCATTTGATACTCCCAACTCTATGCGAATCTATATCCTCGGTATCTATTTATAAACGCACTAAAGAACGATATATCAAAGTCGATGGACGAACCACGGCTCAACAACGTCCTACGCTCCCCTACTGTGAACACTGCTTGCACTAGCTTTCTCGCTCGCTCGCTCGCGTGCTTCTATATTCTACGTCCTTAGACACAATTATCTTAATTAGAGTCCGCCTATGGCCAACGACAATGAGCCGGTTGTGACGTACCGGTTCTACCGAAAAATTGCTCTTTCCTCTTTTACCGTAACACGTACGAATGTGTGTATATATGTCCATAGATTTTTGTCTATCTAGATGAGTTTCCAAATTTATTACATAGCCCCTTCAACGAAAGGGACATTGATCATTTCATCACCTACGAGTGTTAATTGTTATCGTCCATTAGAAAAAGCGACCGTAAAACTACTGGCATGGATAATTTTCAACTATCATTATTCTCGGAATTTATGCGTGTACAGTCGAGCGTTGGTAATCATTAACTACGATCCTCGCAAAAGCGTCGATTGATTTCTAACGTGATATCACTTCGTTGCTCGTCCTCTTTATGAGTGTGCTTCTCATTGATTACCTACGTGTTTAGAGATCGCTCGAAGGAAGCATTACGATGACGAGTTTAATTGTAAGTACGTACTATAAGAATCACACGAAATAACAGCATCCCGTTGTTGACATAATTTTCTTTTTGCTATATAAATATTAACACAAATATCAAATACACGAGTAAGTGCACGAAATCAAAAGTTATCTAAAATCTTACAAGCTACGTACGTTGTATATTATAAATCATCAGGAGGAAGCCCTCGAATCATGATCACGAGACGTTCCGCGGCGTTGGAGAACACTCGTGCGTACTGATCTTTGGAATGTACTTGTTGGACCCGGTCAAACCGGTTCGTTGGACGGTACACGTTGAGAACCTCTGCGGGTCAATCGTGTCAATTGTGACGAATGTATGTCGAGCCTGCGGATGGTTCTCTTTAGGTGCTTTAGAAACAATCTACGATCGCATATTCAGCCAATAATATATTACATATATATATATACACATATATATATAAATAATGCATATTTTTCAAGTAACAAAAAATAATTTACTTAACTCGACCTTGAGAATATTGCATTGAGTAGCGAAGTATAATTGCGAAGGCGATTCGTTACATAGACGACTTCCTATAAGATTTGCATAATGGATATAGACTGGAAATCGTATATATGTGTGCGTATATGTGAGTATAATACATGTGATAAGAAGTGACGCGACCGTCCGAATGAATAACAAACAGAGATACATCCAAGGAAGAGCAATACATCTGGCGTCCTACTTACACCGTGAAATAACCAACCGGTCGTAGTAGTAAAGTTTACGAGACATACCTAAATAACTTCTACCCCGTTGTCAATGTGTCAACGGAAAGAAGAATCGTTGATGAACTGATGATCTATAGCTCGTAAAAGCATGAACATTGAACATTGAATGATAGAAGTTAAAATCGTTGAAATATGACCATTAAGTCTGTAAGAAAAAATTGAATTTCGTTTCAAGTTGATAATTCCACCGGTCTAACGTTCCTCTTGCACCAGTGGAATCTCGCGAAAGCGTATAGTGTAGTTTCGGAGATAAATTTTCAAACCGGTTTCGCTCTATAAGCATGGGCCAAACTCGTCGAGGAAAGAATTCGAAATCATGCGACAAACGCGTAAGAAATACGTATATAACTATCTATCTAAATATATATACGCCTGTAGATCAAGCAAACGATCCTTCTTCTCTTACGTTTTTTCTACCATGATCATTCTCGATCATCGACGAACGAAGCTATTTTTTATTCGCGAAAGCACACGAGATACATCTTGATGTCTCGCTCAGATATATCCTACCAATCGACGTTCTCAAGTCTCCTCACGAACTTCACCACGACGAGTAGGATCTGTAAACATCTTCGATATTTCATCAAGGAGTAGCTATTATTTTGAGACTCTCTATTCTTTAAAGCATTCTAAAGAATAATTCATTAAGGAGACATTGTTCTTTTCGTAATATCAAAAACTCCTTTAAAAATATCCAGACGAGCAATTCCTGCTCTTTTGAGTAGGGCGCTAAGCATGAACATTGGTATGCATCGCGAATACATATACGAGCTGTTGGAATCACAAAGGAAGCTGGATTGGAACAAAGAAAGAAAGGAGACCCGATCAGAGACAGAAGGATCGTTCAGAAAGCCGTCTTACACGAGCTTGGACAAATCGAGAATAATAAGTTTACAAGTTCGTCGACTTGTCTTTTGTTGAACACGAACGTTTTTTTTTCCTTTTTTTCTTCTTCTTTCATGCAAATTACTTTGAAGGAATTCCAATGGAATTTCAGAAGATCGCATTCGGTTTGGAAAGAAAGAAAAAGAATGAGAGGAAGAGAGAGAGAGAGAGAGACGATTTTCGAAAGTTAGTTTGGTGAGAGCCGAGAGCAATGTCAACCGCCCACGCAGAGAAGACTAAGGGCTGGAAAGGAGGAGACTAACTCGAACGAGAAAGCATCCAGCTGCTCTCCAGACTTCTCTAGCATCTCTAGAGAGTTCTGCTTTTATAGCCTCGACCAAAGCCGGTCTTTGTTCGAGGGACCACCGAGGTACGGCCCACGCGGGCCTTTCATATGAATAATACCTGAACTCGTGAGACCCAACCATACCGAGTCAAGGGACTGAGTTACAGTTACATACGTGTCCTATGTATATACATGTAAGTATATAACGCAACTCGGAGACTCGTAAAGTCTCAGAAATATTCTCTCGATAATTCTAAAATTTTTCCTCTACGATTCCAATTTGCTCTTTCGATAAATCACAATTTTAATTAAGCGTTCATTCCCACCGATACTTCATTCGTTATCAAGGGTAATTAATCGTTGCTGATTTGTCGATAGATTTATCGTAGCTTTCTATATGATCGCTGTCAATCAGCAGAACGTTATCCTCCCTGTTCTTCGTGACTAATAATACTAAAAGATGGAAGAATTGAAATTGATTTTCAAGTGAAATTCCATACTTTCTACGTATAGATTAGATATAATTAGCTTTACTGACCCTTAGATATCTCTTACTACGTGACTCATGGAAAAGGATTTCGTTCTTTTCAGAAGGTCTTCGAAGAATGATTCTACTGTCCGACTACATTTTCTTTTTTCAATGCATACCCACACATGCGCGCGCGCGCGTGTGCGCTCGTTCACGCGCACAAATATTTTTTGCAACGTTTGTGCATTGTTCTCAAGCATAATTCAGTTTTTGTTCATTAAAACTATTCTCATTTATTTCGAAAATATTTATTCACGATTTATCGTAATTTATTTATTAGAACGGATATACGTAACGCATTTAGAGCACGTCGATTACTTTCGAATTTATAGGTCACCATGTAATGCCTATATCAACGATCTTAACGATTTAACGATCTTAACTATACAGACTCGCTTAAGGAGTCAACGCAACGTATATTTACCTGCTACGCATACGCGTATGCTCCTGTATTTTAAATGTCGTCAAGTTAACGCACGTCCAAGAAAAATGTCTAAAGACTGTAAGAGCATTGACACGCAAATAGCGATTTACGCTTTCCTCTTGACACTGTCACGCGATACAACGTTTTAATCTGTCCACGTTCGTGAACAAGAAAAACAAACTTACGTGTTTCGAGTAATACTTTGAAATGGAACAAACACTTAAAAAAAGGTTCTCATTTACTTTACAAATGTTAACTGAAATTATATATTTGTATTCTTTTCTTTCCTTTTTTATATAATACACAACATTACAATATCTTCGTTGAGATCGTTTTAGGAGGGACTCTCAAAGAGAACAAAAAATAGACTACAAAAATAAAAAATACTTGGTTGTAAGATACGCCTAAGAAGATTTAACGAAGTAAGACCGTATGAATGGGGCTTAAGGCAGCTGGAAGAAGATCGGAGATCATGATCGAGTCACAACAAATAAGCTCGTTAATCTAGTCTTCCCTCGTGAAATAAACTGAGCAAAGAAAAGAGAGGATTTTTTTCATTTAGCGATATGGACTCGTTGAAGGTCTAATTTCAACGACGACTCTCCTAATCATCGAAGTGAACGTTTTTTTATTCTTTTTTTTTTCTTTTTATATTTTACGAGCTAGCTACGTAGAAAAGATAAAAAGAAGGCAGCTCAAAGCTGACTGGTTCTCATAAAAATCGGTCCACCGTTTCTTTCGTTGGTACGTAAGTACAATGGAGGTGATAAATAGAAAAGGGCTCATTTCGAGAGTCGAAAGAGGGAGCTCGAAGGACCATAGATGGCTGTTAGAAAAGGGTTCGGCTCTTTTGTTTTCTTCCCATTCGATTCGCATTCTTAAGTTCCGTTTTTCGCAGCGTCAACCCCTCAATAGGCAAGCCATTGTGTTAAGAACACCACTTTCAGAACTGGCACTAAATGAACACGTTTCTTCGTAACACGCACGTCCCGTTTAATATCTTTCCCATGTTTTTTCTCTTTTCTCTCTTTTTTTTCTTTTTTTTTTCATTTTTTATTTACCCCAAAAAATGAATGCGTACGTGCAATGCTTAAGAAAAACTAAATGGACAAAGTTATTCTACGTCGTCGAGAAACATTCCCTTTGTATAATATTTTCACTAAAAATATTCGGTCTCTTCACGATATTTCATTCGTTACAATAATATGTATGTATGGCACTTTCGAAATTAAAAATATATAGTCTTATCACGTGGCACATCCCAGCGATAATTCAATCATCTACATACTTCGATTCGGTCCAATGATTATCGAGAAGCCGTTTCATTTTTCTTGTAATGGATACTCCTCGACTTCTAGAAAAGTCGTTTTATAATATTCTCCTTGATTTATCTTGTCGAGATCCTGAGCTAATCTTTCTAAGAGATCTTTGAACACGTAGTTGTCCAAATTTTTGGCAATGTAATACAAGAACAGCCAGTCTCCAAAATGATATTCCCGAGTAACTCTAACTACGTTCCAAGGATTATACTTGCCAGGACAGGCCATGGAGAAAAGAACTTTGTTGAACATTTCGCTTCTAAAGAAATAAAATACAAATTGAAGATCGTAAAAAATATTTGTATGAAAATATCGAAAGACGATACTGACCTAGAATGTAATATCATCGTTATCAATCTCCAAATAAGTCCAAGCATAGTGACGAAGAATAAAATAATAAACCAGTACCACAGGAACGTGTAGATCTTTTCGTTAATGATATTCAATGCCATCACGCATAGAGCATCATGAGTTTGTATCGTACCCGAGGAACCATATTTGTGGAATGTACACTTTGTTACCTATGAATCATTAAAACACGTAGTAAACACCTGAGTAAGAAGGAAAAGATAAAGAAAGTGTGATTTATACCTTGGGAAACACAACATCGAGTGGTTCCATTCTTCCATTGTAACTATTATTCGTAACAATTTTACCAAGACCTAAAAAGGTTCCTCCGAGAAACCAATTGGTCAGATAAATTTGCATTAAAACGTTACTGAAGTTTAATATCTCACAAAAACTGAGATAATAAGACCAAGTTCGATTGATGTAAATACGTTCGATAAAAGCCTTTCGAATTTTTTGTATCTTTTTGTTAACATCGTCTTTCGATGGCACTTCGTACTTATCGTTGACTTTCATTGTTTTCTCATGCAAACCCAAGCAAGCCAAATGCAAACCCGAGACCAAAGCTTTCAGGCGACCACCTAAAAACACACACACACACACATTCGATGTATTATTAGGATATAGATATCTTGACAATTCTACTTAATCCTTGAAATTCCAACGCTTCTATTAATTCAGAGAAATCGAGCGAACTAACAATCGACGAACTGATAACATTACTCATCTTCGAATCATTTTTTATAGAAGTATGATTACAAGTAACGTCGAGTAGTCATCAAATCTACTTATCTACAAGCAGATATAATGATATTCTCGCTTCGCTTTTACGTTTTTATAAAATTCATGTAATCGTAGTACTGTATATCTTTTTTATAAAAGCGAATTACGCTATTAAGCAATCATCTATCACATTTTTAAATATAGTGTCCTTGTATCGTAATAAAATACATTTTTATCAAATTCATACAAGACGGCACTATTACCTACCTTCTGCTTTTCGCCATATATAATGTGGCAGATAAAAGAGAAGAGCTTGGAAAAATAAAACAAAAGGCACCCATTGATAGTACGCATGATGAACTGTCTCGTCATTTTTGCTAATTGGCCCAACTCCAGGATGTGGAATTTCTCCTCCATTTACGTACGACGCGTTCATATGCTTAACCTGCGAGTAAATTCGTTGCATCGATAAGGAACGTACGTAATTGCTCGTGTAACAGATTACAAGACTTTCGTTTTCACGGAACGTTCGGATATGAAAGGAGTCGTCATTCCACACATAACTAAATATAAACGTTCTTAAGACTCACCACGGTGAAAGTCGACGTAAAGAAGCAATAGGTCTCTATAACTTGCGAATTTATCGATGAATCGGCTATGCATCTGTTTCCCAACAAAAATTTTTACACAATTTTTCAATGCGTTTTCTATTCTATATATTTATAAAAAAGACAATTTCATTCACAAAATTATACTTTATGTGTTCGCCGATATATTGTCTCGCAGACACCAAAAGACTACCCATGAGCAACGCCAAAAACGTGATCCTGTAGTGTAATCTGAAAACTAAAAAAAAAAAAAACAAAGAAAAATTTTCTCTCTACACTCACAAAATATTATTTTCGTTTTCTTAAACTTGTGCTTATTTCTATTATCTTTTACATCACACGTCTATATGTACACATACATACATATATATATATATATATATATATATATATATATATATGTACGATCGAATATACGAGCAATGAACAAGCACATGTGGCATATATCGATAAAGATGACCTCGCGATCTATGACACTTTAGTTTATCAACTAACAGGACTAACAGATTTATAGGTCGTTACATACGATAAACACAAATTCTTCAAGAACGCAGACGTTAGCATTTACCAAGATTATCAATAGCTGCTGAATCTTCGGCTACTTTAAGTTTTACGTGATCCTTTAGGACAGTAAACGTTGAGATAAATGTCGCCATTGCTAGAAATGCAACGAGAATGCGGCACAAAGACTTAACGCAATTTACTGTCGTATCTCTCCACGAGAATACGATTATTCAGCGATCTTGTTTTTCTTCTTCCTCCTATTCCCCTTTCTTCTTTTCTTTCTTCTTCTCCTGCTCCTTCTCCTCTTCTTCTTCTTCTTCCTCCTCCTCCTCCTCCTCCTCCTCCTCCTATCTCTTCTTCTTGTTCTTCTTCTTCTCCTTTTCTTTCTTCGTTGCTCTAATAGTAGGATCGTGCGACGGAAAGAATGTTTAATATTCGTAAACGCGTAAAGATCGTGCTACGAGAAACAGAACTGTTTTCCTCTCTTGGTAATATCAACGGAGTTAAGGTGATCGAGCTCTTCGACCAACATTGAATCTCATGAGCAACGTTATCAGCAGTACGACGATTGCGCAGCAGCCTTCTCAAGTGTCTAATATGTAAGTCAAAAAACGTGGCTATCTTTCGAGGAGTGAGGTAACGTTATGTGTGATGGTGTGTGTGAGCAGAGATAAGAAAGATAAAGTCTTTAGTGGTATAGATAGAATACAAAAAACACAATAGAGAGAGAGACAGAGAGAACACGTAAGCACAACGGCTTACGATAGTTACATACATTGTTGAATCTTTTAACAGAGCTTTATGTCTTCTTTGTCGTCACCAATGCACGTTTAATATTCGTGATGTCTATACATATACATACATATCTACATATTTGTTGACTGTAAAATGTTTCGAACGTTCCAAAAGTTTTACTTGATTAAATTTATTCTTTCAAATTAACTTTCGTTGAAATGTTCTTGATTTTCTCCATTCGACGTCTAATATCTAATCCGACTCGTCAACGTACGCAGAAAAATATTTGATTATGATTTCTCATAATCTTGATTAAGATGGCTTATCATAGATTTTTTTTTCTTTAATCTGTAACACTGATTTCTAAGTTTCATTCGACGGTAATCAATCATCGTTTATAATCTCCTCGATGGACGTAAAAGCATGGATTTCTGGGTCAAATTGTCCACCGTGTTGGCTAGCATACGTAACTATGTATGTTACAAACGGTGTTATGCCGGTGGTAAAGATTACGAAACGTTGTAATTTATACCGAGGTTTAACGTATACTATTTCTCTACGATGTCGCTAGGACGATCGTAATTACTCGGTTTAATCCATTAATGAAAACAAAGCAATGTAAACATAACAGATATTTCTATAAGTTTCTTCGCCAAACGATTGTTTTAAAATAGAATAGAATATTTTCTCGAGTCTTTTCTTACCGTTCGATATTATCTCTCGCGATGGCACGAAATTTCTACATTTTTATGACTTAATGACACCCGGCGAGTTTCAAGTCGGAAAACAAATACAGATAAGATGTCTTCTATATCAATGTTTCAACCTATTACCACGTCCTATGATTGTCCGCGATGATTGCATCCGAAGAGCGAGAAAAACTCGAGTAATTTCGAAATCGGATCGATAAAATACCAAGGTGTTTTGTTATCGATCACGGGAACATAATTCGTCGAAATAATGTACGTACTAATTCGTGAGTACTTGCTCCTAACTCGAAGGTCGTATTTGAAATATGAAAATTTATGATAAAAAATGCAAATCGAATCGAATCTTATATAATTAACATCGGTAATACGAACTCTTAATTAGAATAATCAGTAACGAACGTATTCCTTTGCGGTTTGAACGTATGTATGTATGTAGATAAATAATCGTATATACGACATGAAAAATTTCGTTGGAGGAATCGAGAAGAAGAGGAGTCTGTTGGTGAGTCCTGTAAAGCAGAGAAGAACCAGAGAGAAGCGAAGAAGGCCATGAAGCTACGCGTGCAGCTACGAAGGTGGAGGGACTTTGACCGGCCGTTGCCCTCGCGCCAGGCCAGGCCAAGCCAACAGAACGAACGAGTATTCCAAAGAAGACCCTGTCCTCTCCCTTCTTCGTTCCTTTACGTGCACGCCGAGCTTTGTCGTCGTCCTCTTCGTTGTCGTCGTCATCTTCGATACTTGGGTACCTACGCTCGTTTGCTCTCACAATCTCTTTCTTCTTTCTTTCTTCCTCCTTTACGAATCTTCGTCTACCGTCTCGTATGTACATACATATATACATACATTCATGTAGCACGTACGAACAAAGCTGGACTCGGTGAAAGGTAGAAAACGCTAACTCGTTAAGCTCATATTTTACCGTGTTTTTAGTCAAAACGTGATCAAATAAAATCTCCCTTTCGGTCTAACTTGTCTCTTAGTTTTTTGTTTGACGAGTAAAAAGGATATTTTTATTAAAAAAAAAAAAAAATAGGGAGAGAGAAAAATAAAGGAAAAAGAAAGAAAGCGTATTCGTCATAGGCACACATCCATTTTCTAGAATATCTCCCTAGGGCAGGATGTACTCGAAGAAGAAGAAGTTTTAAATACCGGTAGCACGGGTTCCATGTCTAGTTAAAGAATAGAAAAAGACGTCGAATCAAGTTCCTTCGAAGTAACGTCGGCAGCCTCGACCCTGTCGTTTCGCTCTTCGTGATCAGAATGTAATTATCTTTGGATCACTAGATTCTCAACATCCCACTCACATTTCAAGTTCGTAAAAGTAGAAGCTTTGCATGAAGTCAGAAAAATAACGATTGCGTTAATATTGATCGTGGATCGTTATACGATACCTTTCATCATACGGTTAATCGTTAACCTAATCGGACTACGACCTCGATCCGATTTCTCAGTTATGACTATAATTCTTTAACATCCGTCGTAGAAACATAGATATAGATCTCATTTTACGTTTAAGCGTATAATCGCGTTTAATCTGTAGAAAGTAGAAACGAAGGTAGACAAATAATAATAATAATAATAATCATATTGATTTGTAAGAGCACGTAACGTCGTTAACTTCTTAATACGATCGAAGTTAACATCGAGTAATAGACATTAATTTTACTATAGCGGCAATGCAATAATTTTCCTCTTAGCAGCAGCACCCTAATCCATCGATGCTACGGGGGGACCTGAAATTGTTCGGCCCTCAAATGTTGCCTGGACATAAGTGAGAGTGAGAGAGAGAGAGAAGAAGGGGAGAAGAGATCGCAGTTTCGCTCCTGATCGTTAATCGCAAACCGGAGCACACGCACGTATAAAGGCTTCCCCCATGTTGCACATGCACCTACGTGATCAACGCCGATGCACGTAATGAATCTCAGCAATGTGTAGGTAGGAATCGTGCAGGGTCACTCGTTTATACTCTTTAGAATTCAGCCAAAGGTCGTTCCTGCGTTTAAGCCTCTCTCTCTCTTTCTCTCTCTTCCCTCTCTTTCTCCCCTGTCTAACCGGAGATCGATAATACATCGAGATAAACGCGACGTCGTCCGACATTCCCTCGTCCTTTTGTGTTTTTTTTTCTCTTTTCTTTACCACCGTTCGACCTTTTTAAGCAACGAACTCGTATAACCAGTCTTTCGACTCGAGCATTTTATCGTGGTATCCGTATATAAACGATGAAGCGTTATTTCGAAAATTATTTCGGTGAAAATTCGTCGAGAGTGCGGTCGTCACAAATTAGAATAAATTGCGTCATTATTTCTTGCTAGTAAAAAGTGAGAAATTAAGAAAATAAGCAAAATCGAATTGATTAGTACTTACTTTGAGATCATTTTCGTCACATATACCAATTGATAATTCACGTTTCATTTATTCACGTCTTTACTTGTACATCATCAACCTAGAAGAATACAACGAAATAACAAATTTTTACTCTTATTGTTATTATCGAATATTTTGCAAGGAAGAGTAATAAAAGTAGAATTTAAATAAAACAGAACACATCTCTAGCGTCGGATTGTTGGACACGTGGACGTTCATTTTTTTTTTTTTTTTATTTTCTTAATCAGCACATTGCGCTCGCTATGATTGTATATACGATACTTTCAACATAGAAAATTTAACAAAGATTCAGGCTATTTTATTTCGCTGATGTTTATTTCTTTAATTTTACAAAGAACATTCGTAATAAAGTATATAACATAACTTGACGTATTGAACGATGAAATTACTGTTTTCTCGGACCACCGATTGTTCTCGGGGCTACCACGATCAAAGATGAAAAGAAAAGAAATATAAGGAAGAGGAAATGGGAATGCAATTTCTGTTTATAAAATCGGCACGGTGATCCCCCGATCTCGGACTTTGCGTACTTGACGTTAAAAGATAGGAAGAGAAATAAAAGGAAAAGGACAAAAAAGAAATAAAATAAAAGAGAAAAAAGGACATAGGTCCTCCCTTTGATTACTTACACATCTAAATACATATTCTATTATCGCAGAAATTACGTTCTCTCTCTCTCCCTCTCTCACTTTTTTCTTGTTTTTTGTTCTAACGTCTCACTTATTTGCTACAATGTATGTACCTATTACCATAATCATTATATATCATCAAATGTTACGTCGATGAACAGGAATAGAACAAAAGATGCAAAAAAGGAAAGAACGATGACTGTGATGATGATGATGATGACGATGATAGTGATGATGATAATTATGATGGTGATATGTTAACGTTGAGAAAAGATAGGCGATGTTCCTTTTCAATAATCTTCATCGTTGTTTATCCATGTCCTCTAAAGCAATCGTCACCTATTTATCTAATAGAAAAAATAAAAATTCATATGCTTATATATATATATATATATATATATATATATATATATATATCGTCTATTATCGTTTCTAAACAAGTGGCACGAGCAAAGGCACAAATACATACGAGCGATTATCGTATTGCTTTCCTCCTTTCCGTATACGAAATCAACAGTTGCGAACAATGACGACGATTATGGTTGGCAATTTCGCATTTCTTTTGTTTTCTTTCTCTCTTTTTAAGTGGTACAATGTGTGTG
Source organism: Vespula vulgaris (assembly GCF_905475345.1). Taxonomy (NCBI): domain Eukaryota; kingdom Metazoa; phylum Arthropoda; class Insecta; order Hymenoptera; family Vespidae; genus Vespula; species Vespula vulgaris. The sequence goes on along the minus strand of NC_066590.1, from coordinate 9,125,833 downwards.
TGTATATATATATGTTTTTTTATCGTTCTTTCCTACTTACGTATCTCTTTTTCTTGCCAATGCAAATAAATGATAATAAAAAAGGACGTGTATATATACACGTTGGCACTTTACGAAGCGAACGTGTCATAAATGTCGTAAGCGCAATTCGAAGAAGGAAGAATGAATGGCTTGGTCTCTTTCAGAATTTTTACGTTTCGTATTATTACTATTACTACTACTACTACTACTACTACTATTACTATTATTATTATTATTTTTATTATCATTATTATCATTATTATTACTATCATTATTGTTGTTGTTGTTGTTGTTATTATTATTATGATTATCAACAGTATTATGCAAAACTATCGCACCATATTCTTGAAAAATATCAGTGCCGACATATGCGTTTAGACTTCGTAGCTCCATGTATATAATCTAAAAAAAAAGGAAAAAAAAACGAAAAAGAAAAATAAGAAAAAGAAACAAAACAAGACATACGAAAAACATGAAAATCATTATTATGGAGTGTTTTCGATAGTTCTCGACAGTCTTAGAAGGCGCATGGATTAGAAGCGCAAAATTGACAATAGGCCTTTTTTCTCGCAGTATCTTAATTCTTTTATCATTCTATCCGTAGTCGTCTTTGCCGTAAAAATGAGCGACGCTCGTTCGAGAAAGTTGTGAAAGTAAACGCGTGGGTTCAAGGGTTACCAGGTCGTCCTTGAAAATTGATCGAAAGAACCTATCGCACCTTCCTTCCTCGTACTCTAATATATTTTTTCGAATATTTCAAATAATCTTCATAACGCATTCCATCATACATCATCACAAATTGTATATAGTATGTATATTATTTATCAAACTTCACATCCTTCTTTAACTCTTATCGATCATTCTATTTCCTCGGTCGATCGTCGTTACATCGTTTGTCATAAGATCTATAACAATATGGTTATCAAAAATATTCTATTTTGTTTTTCCAAAATATTACGCTCTAACTTGGTCAAACTCGTATAATTAATTGCACGATATATGTATGTTCGTACGTATGTATATATGTATGCATGTATATGTATGTATGTATGTATGCATGTATACGTATGTATGCATGTATATGTATGTATGTAGTATATATGTAATACGTTAATATCTTCTTAATAATTAACCGCTTTTATTTGTTTATTTATTTATCCGGTAACCCCCTAAGCACGCCGGGACGGTATTATGTCGTCGTGTAGATAGTACAAAACATACAAGATACAAATAGGTGTATATGTGTGTTATACAAATATTCGACTGTCGTGTAAATACGCAATAGGCGTTCATTCTATACATACGCAAATGTATATTAGAAAAAGAAGAACGTTTCGTCTTGTTTTGGCCCCTCGGTTACACGTGGCAGACGTGATGAACAATCGCTTACGTTCATAGATAAACGTACATATTATGTCTTTTTGTGCGTGGAATGCAAGATTGCTTTTCAGCGAAGACGGATATAAAATATTAGATGTATAATCAGTATCATAGTATCTACATATTCTCTTTTTTTGCTCTTTTTTCATTTCTCTTTCTCTCCTTCGCGCACATCTTCATTTTTCTTTCTTTCTCATTTACCACACACACACACACATACGCGCGCGCGCGTTCACTCTCTCTCTCTCTCTCACTATATATTCATATTTATATATATATATATAATATATATTTATCTTTCCCGTATAGATAAAGGACGACCTACAATATACAATACAATATGATCCTATGCTTACTATATAAAAAAATAATTGATAGGAAAAAAGAACAACGCTTTTCTGGAAAGACGGCGTGGGAAACAAAGGTCTCTCTAAAAGGAGCCCGAGGCAAAAGGCGTAACGCGAAAAAGGAAACGCTTCATCAAGTAAAGATCATATTAACTGATGAAGATTTCATTATTTCTTTTCTCTTGCTTTTACCAAACGAGTATCGTCGAGAAACTTTATATGTTTTCCTGAAACATAATATAAAGATCTTCTCGTATATATCCGTGCGATTAAAAGGAAGAAAAATTAAAAGAAACGAATGGAATGTTGAACGGCGAGAATCACATCCACGACGTCATGAGAAAAATATCTTTTTCGCGTTTCCTTCCGAGTTGTCCCATCGTTGCGATACGGCAGTGCAGTATTGTAGTCTCAAGGAGAAGCAAAAAAAAAAGAGAGAAAGTAGAAAAGGAACAAAAAGGATTTGTAGGAATGACACAATGGTTGGGATGGAACAACTTGACCACGGTACGGTCCATGAAAAGATAAAAGAAAGGAAACGAAAAGGAAAGAAAGGTCGAAAGGAGAAGGGAAAACAAAGGGGGGAAAAAAAGAACGACCGCCGTCCCTCCATTTTATCACACGATCGGAGACCGGCGAAGGTCTACGAGTTCCAGAAATACTTAAAATATATCTACGATGACGTATACGAAATCGTTCTTTCGGTCGCTACTCGAACCTTCACATTTTCGTTTCTCCATAATTTCTATGGTTCTGTTCGAAAGTTTACGAACAAAAGGCAAGAAGGAAAGATCTTTCCTTTGTTTTTTTTTTGTTTTTTTTTTATTTATATATGCCTGGCAAATGTGAAAAGCGAGAAGCGATCGAAGAAAGTAATCGTTGATCTAACGTACATACTTATTTCTTTCTTTTTAATTCTATATCCATTAGAAAGTTTTCTTTTTCTTTCATCGTGTCGCCTGAATCTACCTGTAGAATTTGACATAGGCGATCGATGCGAAGGATAGGTCAGATATCGTCGAATGGCAATCGCGAGAGTCCGTTTCTCAAAGAATAAGAATAAGAGGAAGAAGGGGTTACGATAGATCATAATCAAACGGTGAAGGAGGATACGCGAGGAAAAAAGCAAGATTACAAAAATAATCAGCGCTACGCGTTCGATTAACAGTTTTTTAAAGCGCTATCGAGAAGCATGTGTCATTATATAGATACGGCTCGATCCTTTCGTGAGAACATCGTTGAAACAATCGTCACGATTATTTGAAAAAAAAAAAAAAATCACGAGAGGATCGAGCGAGAAAAGGACTCTCGCGATCGATGGACTTCCATGAAGATCTCCATGATACGTCTTCGACTCTCTCTTTTTCTTTTTCTTTCTCTTCGTCGAGGATGAAAACGACGACGTTAATGGATATTTTCGTATTGTTCTCGGGGTCCCAATTTGCTGCGTAAGATCGATTCTTACGATCTCAGGCAAAAAGAAGACATAACCCCGACGATGATGTCCTACGACAAACTGACTACACGTGCATCGACTCTTTACCCTGTAGCTTCAAAGCCAAGTCGGATACGAGCTGCTTGTAGATCAACGGATCGATGTTCTTACCCAGTTGATAAAGGACGAACCAGTCGCCTATTTGACAATTCTTAGCGATCGTTTCGATGTCGTGCTTGTCTGATATGCGAGAACGAGTACGTAGTAACATCAGACGTAGCCTCGGTCCTGCAACGACGGCTGCGCGATAGGCCAAGCTAAGACCGCTTAGAATCGACAGGATAATGAACCAGAACCAGAGGAACACGTAGATCTTCTCGTTGACGATGTTCAACGGTAGGACGCATAGACCGTCGAACTTTTGTACGGTACCGGACGCACCATATTTGTGGAAGGTACACTTGGTGACCTTCGGGAACACGCGGGACATAGGATCGTCCCGATCTTCCGGCTCTAGTTCCGTGAACTTGACGACGTCCGCCCCGTACGTCGAGAATTCCCCGTCCAGGAAGAAGTCCATAAAATATATCTGTCCGACCACGTTGATGAAGTTGAGGACTTCGCAGAAGAAGAATCGGAACGCGTAGAAGTTCTGGGAGTGCAAATTCAAGGCGAAATAATCAACGAGTAATTTTCGTCTCTCGCATTTTGTTTCCTCGTTTGCAACGGGACAGTTTAGGTCGAGCATGAGCATCTTTATTCTGCCGCCTTCCCAAGTTTTCCAAAGATAACGTGGCACGTAGAAGAGTATCGCCTGGAAGAAGAGGGTGAAACATACCCACTGATAATACTTGTGGTATTTGATATCGTCGACGCCCTCGACGTGACTTCGTACACCAGGTTGTACGACGTCCATGCCAACGACGCCGCCACGGTTCGGGATCGTAAAGGTCGAGTAGATCCAGCAATAAGTGTCCATCACGTGGGGCGGTATTTCATCGACGATGCAATCGATCGGATCGCCGATATACTGCCTCGAGGTTACAAGCAAGGAGAACGCGATCAGTACGATCACGGTGGCTTTGTAGTGCAATCGGAAGACATTGTTGTCGATGCACACACTGTCTAGCTTGAGTAGACCTTTCACCGAGCCAAAAACGTCGAACATGGCTGCTGCTGCTGCTTTCTTCGTCGATCGTCGATATCTCTCAAATAATTCTCTCCCTCTTCTCTACTTCTTCAGCGATCGCCGTCGATCGATTCGCTCCGGCGCACCTTCCTCCTCTTCGTCACGATCGACGATCGCAATAATTGAAGAATTTCGTCGAATAACGCGACGTGACGCCGCGTCTACGGTCTACAGCCGTTCTCGTCGCGTTTGCCTCAAGAGTCGCGTGACATCGGTTTCTTTCTTTTTTATTATTCTCTTCCGCGCGCGCCTTGCTTCTCCTTTTCACGCTCCTTACTTCGAAAGCGGTGCAACGACCACCGTGCGCGTGTGCGCGTTGGCTCTTTTTATAAGCGAAAACGTGAACGAGCACGTGCTTGATTATCGAAGGAAGCGCGCGTCCTGTTGCTTCGAGAACCACTACGCGCGCGACTGTACGACGACGCTGTACTACGACCGTCCTCTAACACACCGAGCGTCACCGAGCAGCTCTCTCGTAATGGCCGCGTTCAGAAACGCCGTACGACATGAGGACACACCGCGCGCGTTCTACCGGCGTTGCTCCCTTTTGCTTTTCTCTTTCTCCTTCCTGCGCGCCCTTTCTCTATTTCTCTCGCGCTCGTTCTCCTCTCTCTCTCTCTCTCTCTCTCTCTCTCCCTTCCTCTCACTTCTTCCTCGGCTCGTCTGCTGGTTTTTCTTTCTCTTTCTCTTTCTCCCTCTCTCACGCTCGTTCACGCATATACTACGCTTTCCCTCCCTCTTCCACGCTAGGACCAACTCGTCGACTGCAGGCCGGTGTCGGGAGCCGAGAACTGTTCGTTGCTTCTGCTCGCAAGGGGAGATTCCGTCCCCCCCACTTTTATGACGCGACGATACCGTCTCCCCCCTACGGAACGCGTCACTACTACGAATGCCGTCCCGCGATCTCCCTCTGTCCTTTTCCAATGCGCACGCGTACTTAACCAATTTCTCCGTCCGTTCGTCTCTCTTTCTTGCCTATTCTGACAGTCTTTCTCTCTCCCTTCCACTCCGCCAGTCGCTCTCTTACCTATCTCTCTTCTTAGCCTTTTAACGCTCGAGCCATGGGGGCACGCACTACGCGGAGTTCGGACAATTTCGGACGAAATCGAATGAGATCGTGACTCAGTTCTTCCCACCATTGCTCCGCCGTGTTCCGAAGCATGCGCTGTAGTACGCGGCAACAGCGGCTGCAGTGGCGCTGTTACCATGGTAACCAACGGCCGAGCGCATGGCGGATACTTGCCGAATCGGAGAAAAGAGAAATCTATCTATCCAACGAAGCTACGTTTATTCGAAACAGTATCAATTTACCAAATTATTATCGACCTTCGATATATCTGTCGATAACGTTAAATAGAATCGTTAAGAAGCTTTGTCGAGTATAAGAAAAAAATAACTTAAATAGCACGAACTCTGATTTGATTTGATTTCATTTGATTTGTTTACTTTGCGATGACTACAAAAGTTCATTCATCGGGCATCTAATAGTTTTTGTAATATGATGCGCAAACGTAAATAATTTAGATTTCATTCGGAGCGTAGACGTCGGATAATCGAGAAAATCGTTCGTACAATTTGTATGCCAACAAAGATGTTCCCGGAAATGAAATAACGCGCGGGAGTGGTATTTAATGCTTGAGGTAAAATGTGAATAAACATCTACGTGGGAGTGTCGATGTTTCTCACGGTCTTTCGATCCTTTCGATAGATCTCGTCAATCGATATAGTACAAAGATTTTTTATAAAGTATACTTCACGCTTGCAATGGAGTTTCATATTATTAAACAATAATATTTAAATATGAAATCTTTCTATTTATCTAATTGACAAGTTAACGTCTCATTAAAAAAGTTGCAGCGACAATAAAACTGAAGATCAAGTCTATTGTTAGAAACAAATGTGGCTGTTATCCATTCTAGCGAAATTATTATAGCACATGATGTAATTAATACTTCGCGGATCGTCACGAGTACCAAGAATTTAAGAATAGAACTTCTTCACTGACAAGAGGTTAGGATCGGATAACAAGAGATATGAGAGCACGACGCGATTACGGTCGAATGAAGTTTTACTCTAATTTTAAGGTTGAAATAATCGTGGAGGAATTGAAAGCATTTAGAGTTTTATGTTATTTATTCTTAGATCGTTTTATTTTAATAATAAATAGAATTTGAAAAAACGTTACTTTAGAGATCGAGTAACAACGGATTTTTCTTTGAAAACACAACTCGTTTGCTATCATCAACTTGTGATCTTATCAGCGCTTTCAAACGATTTAATTGATTTTAAAACAATTCATTGGTCCATTGATATGTATAATAATGAAAATGAAAATATTTCTTATAAAAATATTTGAGATATATTAAACGATAAAAACCCAAGGTCGGTCCTGTGGCGCAACGGATAACGCGTCTGACTACGGATCAGAAGATTCCAGGTTCGAATCCTGGCAGGATCGTTGGTTTTTTTTTGATATGTTTAATAATAATGTTAAACAGTGTTACTTATATTTATAAGTATAACGAGTTTTGTTTTCGTAAATTTATATTTATAAGAAGTTTATATTTGTAAGTTCGATTTTACTTTTGTTATTTTTATTAATATGTATACAGTCTATGCGATATCGTCTAAAATTGAAATATAACACGACAAGCACAAAAATTCTTCTTAGTTTAGATATTTCTTATTTAAATATTTGAAGTAAAAACATCGTAGGAGAACGTGAAAAGAAATTAATCGGAATCAATTCAACGGTCCAAGTAACATAAGAAACGGAAACACACATTGCTTTGATCAGTATGTATGAATACTATCTTCCTGTCTATTGTATATTATGCTTATTGTTTCATCGATTTAAAACAGTCGTCTAGCTATCGCTGCAAAATATATTTCTTATCGTAAATCATGAAAGAGGAGGTCGATTTTAGTTTTTGTTCGTGCCACGTGCGTGCCTAAGGCAGAACAATCCGAAAGAGAACCGCTGATGCCAGTCAGCGCTTACTCACGTTTCTCACGGTCGAAGTATTCGAAATACATACAAGCCTGCATACCTTTAAGCCCGTGCTTTCTCGATCCTTGGATCCTTTCTACGTTAAAATGAATGAGATAGTCACGACGTTGCTTAAACGTCGAGCAAGAAAGCCTTTCGACTCTTTCACAATGTTGCAAAAAAGGTACGCTATTTTACAGTTTAAGAAAAAAAAATCGAATTAGTACTTTCACTGGCATGGTTAAAGCACCTATCGACCGATCATCTTTTGTTCCGAATAAGAAACACGTGATAAGATATAAAAGGATCTACTTAATGTCATGGAAACTAATTGGAAGCAAGCGTAGTCGGATGGGTCAAATAAATTAACCCACCGCGGTTGCTTCTTTTAAATGTAAAAAAGGGTTAGTTGTAAAACGCATGTAAAACGAGAAGGGCTATCAAGGAGAATGCCGAGGACGTTCACGAAGCGCACAGATTTTTCTCTCATTTCTTTTCTCTTGCAAGATGCACCAAATTTCAAAATTCGTCTGCAGTTTCGTATAGTTTCTCGAGATACGTAAGCGTATACTTATGTATATCAGTATATATTTCGATTTTACGAGAAAACAGACATGTATCTATAGGTTAGAGATTATATCTTTCAACGATTCATATATAGAGGCAATTCCGATCAAACGAAACGCCAATTAATCGGTCGCAACGAAATTTTTACGCTTACACGAGGTGATTTAAAAATTGTCATATAATTAATAAATGCAAGGTCGACGATCCGCCCTCGAGCTCGTTATTATACGTAGTCGACCCCCGTATTCTCAGTATGACTTCTGGGAAGGCATTCCTTCGAATTGCCAAAGAATTTTTCAACAGGAGTGGTTTCTCTTACCTGCGGTCTGCGGACAGCCATCGACAAGGCACGATACTCGATACGTCAGGTACTTATACATACACATACACATGTAGATATATGCTTATATACGTATGTGTAGGTACCAAGTACCTGCGACTCCTCGAAGTCACGCTGAAAGGTCGGAGGGGGAAAAAGAGAAAGAGAGAGAGAAAGGAGAGAAAGGGAGGGGCCGGTTTTTCTGGTTTTGGTGTGCCTCAACCTTGCAAGCTTTGCTTGCTCTTCTCGTGAGGTTTACGTACAGGAAGATGTCTGCGTTTTAAAGCGACGCTTTCGACCACTTATTGTTACGAAAAAAATCTTACCGATGTAAATCGAATCATCTTTATCTCCTTTTTCTTCTTTCTCGACAGATACGTAACTTTATTTTTCGATCAAAAATGATTCTAGATTTCAAGGGACGATTCTATTTTTCACGTCTATGATCCTTCCGAAATTTTAATTTTTAATTTTCTTTTCTTTCGTAACTCAAAAATGATTCATCCGATATCCGGTTCAACGTTTAATCATTGGTATAAAATTTAAATTACTTTTAAATTACCGTTATCTCCCTCTGTCTCTCTCGTGATAGCTACTACATGCAATTCACCTTCGACCTTGGGCTATTAAACGAAAAGAGTATCTTATCAACTTTTAATAATTTTTATTTTTGACTTTCAATGACACAGTACCGATTTTATATACATTAAATGTATAATATTTAATTACCCGATTATACTGTTATATATAGTAACAGATATTGGACATATACGTATATAAAATTTACTGTAGCGTTAAAAATATTGATGCTCTCATTAAGATAAAAAGTTTACAGTACGTTAATCATCTTTTTGAAGAGCGTAAAATTCCGATTCTATCGAATTTATTCGACTTACATATTTATATGGTGCATCCTATTCCTCCGCCGATAGTTTTTCTTCATCACGTACATATTGTACAACGAACATAGAGTCGCCATCTACCTATAGGTATTTAATTTCCAGTTCTAACTATATTTTTTTTACACTTCAATCTTATGTATATTCAATAGTGTTACGTGTATGCATTTAAATATAAAATGCAGTAGATTGTTTTAAATAATTTCTCAATTACTATGTACTTCCCTAGTTGCTAACTTATGCCATAATATCTCGCTGTTAACTGGACGAAGGAAAATGTCGACCGTAAGTAAAGTTTCATACAATTAATTATTAATATGAGTTCGAAGATGCATCGTAATTATTTTTTACAAAAGATTCACATAATTCGAATAATTGGATCATATATTTTCTCAATATTTGGATACATTTTAACAAGATTTATTTGTTTCCTATTAGGAAGAGAAACTGTACACACCAAGTGAATGGAGTAAAAGATATAGATCGGAAGAGTTAATGTCTCGATTCCTTATTTTTGCAGTGAACGGTACGACTATGTGTATTTATATATTTAAATTCTAATTAAAAAAACAAATTCTTTTTAATTATATTACAGTAACGAAAAAGGCACGAAACGCTACGAAGTGTCTATTAGACATACCATATGGTCCAACAGAGCGCTCGAAATATGATATTTATGGAATCGATTTGCCTAATGGTACCAATACGTAACTATAAAAACTTTCTTATATAGAAATTTTCTTGTGTCTTTCTTCTTTTTAGATGCACCGATATTTATATTTATTCACGGTGGTTACTGGCAAGAATTAAGCAAAGATTTCGCAGGATTTGCAGTGCCAGTTCTCGTCGCCAATAAAATTAAAGTTATATCGATCGGTTACGATCTGTGTCCTAATGGTAAAATCTATTTTTAAATCTGTATTATATATTATAATAATAACATAGATCGTACTTAATAAAAACAAGAATGCAAAAATTAACTCATTTTTTCTCAGTTAAAATACAAGATATAATCTGCCAAATAAAAGTTGCGATTGAGACAATTTTAAGTTCTGCCGTAGATTCTGGATGTCGGTATGAATATTTATAATATTACAATTACTTATTACGTTAATTCTTATGAAAATTTCATACATGAAACATGAATTCACATCGCGCGATATTATTAAACATTAATATACTATAGATGCGTTTGGATCTGTGGTCATAGTGCCGGCGCACATTTGGCAGCTGCATTGTTACACGATACAAAATGGATCGAATGTATGACAGAGCGAGGATATTTTCCATTAATAAAAGGTTTGTTACTCGCTGGTGGAATTTATAATTTAGGACCTCTTACCAATACCTCGTACAATGAGGCTTTGAAACTCTCGGAGTAAGTATCGTATCATTTTTCGTTTTTTATATCTTCACATTATATCTTTTAACGATTTTTCAGAGATGATATCAGAGAATTAAGTTTTTCTATTCTCGATACTAAAGGAAATAACCCTATAAAAAATTTAAAAGTAATCGCGACTGTAGGAGAGTGTGATTCTCCTGTATTCATTAACGAAACGCGAGAATATGCTCAAGTAAGCCTTTCAATACACAAAAATTAATAGAATTCATATATAATGAGATAAGTAGTAAATTTATCAAGTTTAAAATAATGTTTTTTTGTTTTTCAGAAAATTATGTCTTTTGTGGATAACGTAGAGTATATTTTATTACGCGACAACATTGATCATTTTGATATCGTAGAAAATTTATTAGATGCTGAATTTGTTTTAACGCGATTAATATTGAAATATATGAATGTATAGAAATACGAATATTTAAAGTAAATAATTAAAAAAAAAAAAAAAACATACATATGTATTTTAATACTATCTTTATAATCATTTAACAATTAAATTAATTTAATTGTAATTAATTTTTTATGTATTATTCATTATATGAATTCTTGATTTCTACATATAAATATAATTATTTTAATGTTTAAATATACATATAAAATACTTAATGTTAATGTACACACATGTCGTTATAATGATCGAAATATATATATTTTCGTTCATTAGTTTCGTTCGCAGTCATTTTGGCTTATTTATTGAACTTTCTATAATAGACATTCCTAATGAATTGTTGTTATGTACTTGTTCTGCTGGTACAAGAAGGTGTACGATAGTCTTATTCTGTTTTGTTTCGTTATTATTTTCATTATTATTTGTATTTTGTTGATCAGAAGAATGTGGTAAATGTATAATAGTATTAACGGAACTTACATCAACTACTTGTTGTACCACAGATAAAGATTTCACATTTGACGATTTATTTGAACTAATATCTCTTGGATTTACTTTTAAGTAATTATTTGTAATATTCTTAACATTGATAATACTTTTATTTGCCAAATTTGCAGGTATCAGCACAGTTTTATATTTATTCTTTGAAGGAAGTATTGCTGCCTGAATTTTAAAATTAGGTACCTCTACTTTTGTTATAGCTACATCATTTGTGAGATCAATCACTTCTTTTGTTGCTCCATTTCCCGCGTTTTGAAATTTTTGCTTGTTGTCTTCCCAAGTTGTAGGATGTTTTGCAAATGAACGTACTCGTAGTAAAGGTTTATTACCTCCTGTTGTTTCATCGCAGTCATTATCCAAAAGCATAATTTCATCTGATTCATCTAATTTAACGCAAACACTTCAATGATAAGACAAATGGAAATTTATTTTATATAGAATTATATTAATTCTTTTTAAGTGATATATGAAATAATTCAACCTTACCTTTAGTATCATTGTTATTTAATGTCGATGATTCTTGAATAACCGATACATCTGATTGTATCGCTGAACCTGATTCATTCGTCTTTTCAAAAAGCGCAGAGTCAAGCTTTAAGTGTTTTATATCACATCTTACTTCTTTTATATTTGTTATTAATACATCCTTGCTATCTTTATCCTCGCATGTATTTGTTAAATCATTTTCTAAACTTATCTCATTTTCCAAGATATGATGTTCGTTCTTCTTTATATTTTGTTCACTGCTATCGATAACTACTTCATCTTTGTCACCTTTATCTTTGTCACCTTTATCTGTATCATCTTTATCTTTGTCACCTTTATCTTTGTCACCTTTATCTGTATCATCTTTATCTTTGTCACCTTTATCTTTGTCATCTTTATCTTTGTCATCTTTATCTTCACTTTCTATAATATGATTTTCATCTTCACTTTCTACAATATCATTTTCATCTTCGCCTTCTACAATGTCACTGTCATCTTCATAATCTTCATTATCCTCTTCACTATGTTCATCCTCATCTTTAGACTCTATATTGTGATCTTCATTGTCATCATTTTCTATATTTGTCTTATTTTTTAATGAGGAATTATTCATTTCTTCTTGTTTTCTCACATAGTCTTGAAATACTTGAGTTAACTTCTGTTCTCCGATCTCTCGATTTGTACGTAATTTTTGTGCAAGATCTTGATCTATTAAGGCTGGATCTTCTTGTTTATTTTCCAAACATAGGGAAAACGTATCCCAGTAATCGTTGCGTCTAGCACGTTGTAAATGTTCTCCCAAATTTGTAAATGCCTTTTTAGCTATAACAGTTATTAGTTTATTATAAAGTTATTTTTTATTACACTTTTAACCCTTTCGCTACGGGCGATTAAAAAAAAAATCACTCTATATTTAAAAAAACTCTCTAAAGCATAAGAAGCAAATTTGAGATTTAAAATATAGGTTTATTGCATAGAATCTCATAAAGCAATAGTGTTTTGACATTCAGTTCAACCATAACGAAAGGGTTAAATTAGTTGGAAAAAACTTACCGATCTGAGATTGTTTTTTTTTATCTAATCCTAAATTATTTTTCTCATTACAATCTGAAACACATTTCAAAATGTCTGTGTAATCTGGAAATATTAAATCGTCTGTAAATCTGCCATTTCTTTTTAGTTTGTTTCTTTTAGTGATCTTTGCATTTATGAAATTCGTGATTGCTTGATCCACGATAACAATTTGAGTTGGATTTAAATGCTTGGGTCTCAAATATGGACGACCTGCATCTGCATTATCACCTGTTATACGACAATATTCATTGTAAAGGTTCACCATTCTTTCCTTATATTTTTCAAGCTTAATGTAATTACTGTTATCTTCATCATCAAAATCTACTTCAGCCTCTTCTAACATTTTTATTCTTTTTTCACATATATTCATTACTTTCACTATTTTCTTAAGTCTTTTCTCTATATGAGGATCCATAGTATTATCTTCGTAATCTTCTTCATCTATATCCATCATTTCTGTATTATTAAAAATACTTGGAGATGAAGATGCTTTTGAACTTGACATATCACTAGAAACATTACTTTTATTTGTTTTACTTTGAACAGTTTTTAAAGCTCCTTTAGCTCTAGCTTTCATTTCAGTCTTAACATCCATAATATGATGATATATCATATTATCAGAAGACAATATAGCATTACGTTTTCTGTTCAAAAAATTCTGGAAAACTTCCGATTTTGCATATATAGGATTCATTAACTCGTATCGTCTTTTAAGTTTATTAACGATAATTTCCATTGCCGGTTCTCGTTTCTTTTGTAAACATAAACTAATAAACATAGGAAATATATCTGGTTCTAAAATGGATATATTTTTCTTTTCTTTAATAATCAACTTAGGTTTAACAATACCACTATTTACAGGTGTAGATGTACATATTTGTGATTTAATATCATTTTGTTTGTCACTATCCTCTACTAACTGACCATTCACTTCTTGACTTAATTTTGTCTTCATTTTTTTATCTATACTATTATTCTTTACGTTCGATGTATCATCGACTTCTGATATTTTGCGTTTTTGCTTAGCTATATCTTTTTTTTCATTGTTATACAATAACTCTCTACTTGTATTTACAGAATTAAATTCATTAACTTTTTCATCACTAGACAGAGACTTTTGTTTATCGTTGATCTATAAGAATATATAAACAGATTTTAAAAGACATTAAAATACTAATAAATGATAATGGATGTACCAACGATGATTCAAATATGCTAACTTAAAATTGATTAAATAACATATATTATAATTTCGACAAGAAATATCTTATTAATTTATTAACTAAAATAACTGATATATTAAATGTATATAAAAGAAAGACTAAAAAACATTATGCGAAATTATTAAACCTTTTCATCATCATCAGAAGAAATACAGATAACTTCGTTTTTCTCCATTACTATAACCTTGATTATGTCTTGAATTTTTTCGTTATTGAAATTGACGATAGATTAGTCAAATGAATGAATGTTCATAATTAACACATAACTTTAACCACATCGATACACTTCTTTCACTCAGTAGTAATTTTAAACTTTTATCAAAATAAAAACTTATTTTTTTTTAACACTGCTTAATTACAAAACACTACATATTATTGAAATCTTTGTCATACAATAACGCTTTTTTTTCATTCTTTCGGTCGATTTCTTCAAATAATCGCTTGAATTCAAAACGGAGTGTAATGCATTCATCATACAGAATCCAGTAATAGTTGAGAACACGCAATAGATAAGCATTCATTGTTACCACAATAATAAATAAATTCAAACTATAATGAAAAGAGAGAGGAAATGAGATTTTTAATATATTGAGTAATAAAAATAAAGAAAACAATAAATACATTACATACAATACTCTTCAGAACATCTTCAAAACATATTTTATATCACCCAAAAAATGTATAATTACTTTTTAGTAAAATTATATTGGAAGGAATTACATTGGAAAAATATGAAAACAAACCTTTAAGTTTTTTCAAGATGTTTCTATAGGATGCACCATTGAGAGTTGTTACACACTCTCGAATTTTCCATTAACTATATTATTGGTATATTATAATTAATAAATAATAACTGAATATGGATAATAGACGAATTTTATTAATTATAAATATTTCTTCCTGTGCCAATTATAATTATTTCCTTTAATTGCACATTAGAGAAACTTATTACAAACTTATTACTTGTTACAAATTATTAAAAATGTTTATGTAGATATAATCGATGTTTTCCATTATTAATAAAGGAAAATTAATTACAAATTTATCGAAAGTAATAAATATATTGATAAAAAAATATAAATTTATCGATCTTAAAAGCTATATCTAATAAAGATTTATTCCCTGCAGATACATTCTACAAAAGATACAAATAATTTAAGCAATACATCTCCAATACTAAGTTATTCAAAAGATGTAAAATATCTTCAATATTTAAAAAAAAATAGACGTTTAATGAATCAAATAAAATTTTCACAACAAATTTTATTTGCAGATAATGTATGTATAAAGAATTGTTATTTTGAATAACAATAAACGTAATCATATTAAGATTATATAATGCTGCAGGATAGGATAATATTGAGTAACAAAAGAATTTTATTGTACAAATGAAAAAATTCATGGTTACTTATGATCTAATTTTTTCTTGGTCTGTATGGCATACAAAAAACGAAAATACTGCAGAAAACAATTTAGATTCAAATAATAAAAATATACACTTTAATTTTATGATTTTTAAATAGGTAATATTTCGCATTTAAATGTTTCTATTATTTGTATATGAAATATAAAAATAATTATTTTCATAGATGCTACAGAAATGCATCACAAAAAATCAATTATGATAACAAATCTTTGGATTCACTTGTAGAAAATATTATGATTTCTACAGATGAAATTATTGATACATTATAACATTTGAATACAATGCAATCATGATTAATCTTCTATATGACCATTGAATATTCGCTATTAAGTCATTTATAATTTACCTGTAAAGAGTAAATTATAGTATGTAATGTTACTGTTTATTTTCATATACTAAATAAACACAAAAATGATGACGAATAAAATAAAGGTAATGATAACAAAACAATTCTTTAATCTTTTAGATTTGTATAATTAAATTAATTAATTCCATTTTATATTGTAAATTACATTCATTGAAAAGTTTGCAACCAAGGTTTTATGATCTGGGACGTTCCTTCTTTTCTTTGTAAAGAGCGAGCAGAGAAACGTTTGCAACTTTTACTACTTTAAAACGAACACCGGGAATGTCACCAACAGCATGACCTTTACGTCCAAATCCAGCTACTAAAACTTCGTCATTTTCTTCAATGTTGTTTAGACAGCCGTCTCTCGGTACAAAAGCTGTGATCTTCTTGCCATTCTTGATAAGCTGCACTCTTACGCACTTCCGAATAGCTGAGTTGGGCTGTTTAGCTTCAACTCCGCTATATAAATGAAGATTTTTTTATTTTAATTTATTACAAATCAATTATTACACTTTAGAAGAAATACTCACACTTTTTCCAAAACAATGCCTTTAGCATGTGATGCACCTCCAAAGGGATTAGCCTTCCACCTTGTTCCTAAATGTGCTTTTTTATAGTCTTTATCATTCCAACGTTGATCACGTCTATGAATTACGTGTTTACGAGCTGTGCGAAGACCTCGAGGTTTACCTGCATGCACATGTTTGAGTGAAATATCTCATTTTTTTTACAATTACAATATTAAATATTATATTTAAAATTTCAACATATTTCGGAAAAATAATTTAAGAAATTTATTACAAAATCAGAATTTCGTTTAATAAAATGAAACACGCGGTACAATTTCGTTTGAGGTTATACATATTTTCAGTTCATGAGATATATTTATGATAAACACATAAAATTATATTATCATTGATACATTGCGATTATTATTAAATGCTTTTCATTAAAATATGACAATTCAGAATATATGACGTTTTGAAAAAACTATAAATTTAAGAGCCAGAACATACCCATCTTGATATCTGCGCAATGTAATTGAAAGAGAGCTATCGTCTAACTAAGCAGAAACTAGGGTTTTTTTTGTATTGGTTCGTTGGAATACCCTTAATTCGACCAATCATAGGTATAATATATGTTAATTTTCATAAGATGGCAATAAGAAACAATGTTTAGTTGCTAATTTTTTAAAGATACTTGTTTGAGGAATAATTTAGTTGTTAATTTTTTTAAAAATACTTGTTTGATATATGTTACATGTATGTTCTATTACGTGTTAATAAATTTTATTTTCTAATCCAAAGCATTGTTTAAAAAATCAACAGTTAATTAAAATTATATGATATATTTAATATAGTACATATTTTTTATATTAGATCTTTATTCAATTCTTTTATTTCTGGTTGTAAATTTAGAAAAAAATATTCTGATGATATGGTGATGAATAAATTTTATCTTCTTTTTCCATTGTCTTGTGTCATGAACCAGTTTCGTAATAATGATCGTGTTTCACGAACAAACTTTATTTTCTAACCTTTTTATATCAGTGATTTTATTATAATCTTGTTATAACCGACGATAGCTGTAGCATATATTTAATAAGATTATATTGTTAATTAAATTTGAAAAAAAAAAACTGGAAATATCACACTATAAACGATATTATTCTGTGTTTGGTAAAGAATTGTGGTAGTTATGCGCTTGCACAAAAATTCTTTGTAAAAAAAAGTGGGGATATTAACTAACGTATTAAACTTTGGAAATTAAAGCAATCAGAAATTTATTAACTTAATATACTCTTAAAAATTTTTAACAATTTTTGTATTCTATTAATAAAATATATCATATTCTTTTTACGAATATAATAAAATGTGCTACATATTGTAACTTACTCTTATATATATTTATAATAATTTAAAAATTCTTTTATATTTAATCGCCTGTATACAACATTTTACGCAGACCTAACAAAATAAGTTCTTCTTTTTCACTTATAATGTATCAATTATAAAGTAATCTTTCACTTATAGAGGCTGGCAGATAGTCTTATTACATATATGTACTACAATAACCCATCTTTACTATTTCGATAATTTTTGTTATCTGTTAAAATTCTGTATTGATCCATAACTTTAATTAGATTAATTCGATGTAACTTAAATAAGAAACGAACAATTTATGTAACGCGAAAGTATCAAATGTTCCGCTCTATTAGCGATAAAACACATGGTCCGTATATAATGGAAGAAAAGAGATAATAACATTTCTAGTATTGAATAATATAAATAAATAAAATAATAAGAACATTACATATAATAATCTTCATTAGATATAATGATCTTTAACACTTTAGAAATGTATTTTATATTAGCTAAGAAATAAAAATTTTATTCTTAGTAAGGTCATTCTCAAAAGAATTCAAAAGATGTGAGAAAAAGCCTTTATATCCCCATCATTTTCATGAGGATGCATCATTAAGAACTAGTACACATTGTCAACCAGTAACCAGCGATTTGGTCAATGAAAGACCAATAAACAAACGATCAAACGATTCGTCTGTGCATTGCTTGTGTTTTTGTAGTTGTATGATTAAGTGTGTACGTGTAGATATATTTTCAGTGGTACCAAAAAGCTAGCAATTAATTCAGAGTACCCAGCGGTTTGAAACATTGTATTTAAAATTTAACGCATGACATTTATTTTATTTTATTTTTTTTTGGTATTTTGATTATTAATCAACATTTCGTGATGCCTACGATAGATATGCTTATGTCAGATTTTTATAATGTTTTATTCAAATTACGTTATCCTGAAATTACAAAAGCAGAACCAGACAATATAAGTTCTATTATATTTTCCGGTGATAATCGAATTCATCTATTAACATGGTTACTTGCGGAAAAAGTACCGGACATTGCAATCGACTTAGGAAAACTTGAAGGTTCTGCTTTGCAAGGTACATTATAGACTTAAACAAAATAAACTAAGCATTTATATTATTAGTAATTTGAAATGAAAAATGTTAAAATCTTATAAG
The DNA here is from genome assembly GCF_905475345.1 of Vespula vulgaris. Lineage (NCBI taxonomy): Eukaryota > Metazoa > Arthropoda > Insecta > Hymenoptera > Vespidae > Vespula > Vespula vulgaris. The sequence goes on along the minus strand of NC_066590.1, from coordinate 9,106,798 downwards.
TACAACTTTCTTTTCAGATAAACTTGCAATGTATTATTCTCAGCTTGGAATTTGTATTAACAAAGATATATTATTGGTATATTATAATTAATAAATAGTAAGTGAATATGGATAATAGATGAATTCTATTAATCATAAATATCTTTTTTTAGGGTAATTGTACGTTAGAAGAACAACTTTCTACTTTAAATTTATTATTGCAATTTATTAAAAATGTTTATATAGATTCAATTGATGTTCCAACCAATGAGGAAGAATCAATTGCAAATTTATTGAAAGTAAATTAATAAATTAGTAGTATAAGTATAAACTTACCAGTTTCAAAAGGTATATTTAATAAAGAATTGTTTCATATGCAGATACATTTTACTGAAGATACAAATAATCCAAGTAATACATCTGTAAAACAGAGTTATGCAGAAGCTGTAAAATATTTTGAAGATATACAAAAATTAGATAAGTCTAATGAGTCGAATAACATTTCTATAACAAAAACATTATCTGTAGATAATGTATGTATAAAGAATTATACCTTTTAAACGGCAGTAGATATTATATTAAGAGTATATAATAATTGTAGGAAAATAATGCAGAACGGAAAAATATTGAACAACAAAAGAATTTTATTGTACAAATGGAAAAATTCATGGATACCTATGATATAATTTCTTCTTGGCCAATATCGCATACGAAAAACGAAAATACTGCAGAAAACAATATGGATTCAAATATCAAAAGTATACACTCTAATTTTATGATTTTCAAACAGGTAATATTTTGCATTTAAATGTTTTTATTTTTTGTATATAAATTACAAAAATAATTATTTTTATAGATGCTACATATGAAAGATGAGATACCCAAATTTAAATTACCAAGTGCATCACAAAAAGTTAATTATGATAACAAATCATTGAATTCACTTGTAGAAAACATTATGATTTCTACAGATGAAACTATTGATACATTATGATGTTTGCAAGCAATGTAATTATTGTTAATCTTTTGTATAAACATCGAATATTAGTTATCAACTTGTTTATAATTCGCTCGCAAAGAGTAAATCATAAATCAATAATGTTACTGTTTGTTTTCATATACTAAATAAACACAAAAATAATGACGAATAAAATAAAGGTAATGATAACAAAACAATTCTTTAATCTTTTAGATTTGTATAATTAAATTAATTAATTCCATTTTATATTGTAAATTACATTCATTGAAAAGTTTGCAACCAAGGTTTTATGATCTGGGACGTTCCTTCTTTTCTTTGTAAAGAGCGAGCAGAGAAACGTTTGCAACTTTTACTACTTTAAAACGAACACCGGGAATGTCACCAACAGCATGACCTTTACGTCCAAATCCAGCTACTAAAACTTCGTCATTTTCTTCAATGTTGTTTAGACAGCCGTCTCTCGGTACAAAAGCTGTGATCTTCTTGCCATTCTTGATAAGCTGCACTCTTACGCACTTCCGAATAGCTGAGTTGGGCTGTTTAGCTTCAACTCCGCTATATAAATGAAGATTTTTTTATTTTAATTTATTACCAATCAATTATTACACTTTAGAAGAAATACTCACACTTTTTCCAAAACAATGCCTTTAGCATGTGATGCACCTCCAAAGGGATTAGCCTTCCACCTTGTTCCTAAATGTGCTTTTTTATAGTCTTTATCATTCCAACGTTGATCACGTCTATGAATTACGTGTTTACGAGCTGTGCGAAGACCTCGAGGTTTACCTGCATGCACATGTTTGAGTGAAATATCTCATTTTTTTTACAATTACAATATTAAATATTATATTTAAAATTTCAACATATTTTGGAAAAATAATTTAAGAAATTTATTACAAAATCAGAATTTTGTTTAATAAAATGAAACACGCGGTATAGTTTTGTTTGAGGTTATACATATTTTTATCTCATGAGATATATTTATGATAAACACATATAAAATTAAATTATTATTGATACATTGCGATTATTATTAAATGCTTTTCATTATAATATAACAATTCAGAACAGAATATATGACGTTTTGAAAAAAGTATAAATTTAAGAGCCAGAACATACCCATCTTGATATCTGCGCAATGTGATCGAAAGAGAGCTACCGTCTAACTAAGTGGAAACTAGGGTTTTTTCGTTTTGGCTCGTTGAAATATTACAAATTTGGCCAATCATAGAGCTTATTTTTATGAATATGTATTAATGTGAATATATATTATAATTTATAATATTATATGTTACATATTACAATATATGTTAATTTTCGGAGTATGACAATTAGCAAGAAATAATGTTTGATGTAGGAATAATTTAATTACTAATTTTTTAGAAATCCATGTTTGATATTCTTATATGTATGCTTTATTACAAGTTAATAATTGTTTATTTTATGATACAAGGTATTGTTTAAAAAAATCAACAATTAACTAAAATAATATGATATAATACTCAATATAGTACATAGTTTTTCATATTAAACATTAATTCAAAATGCTTTTATTTCTGGTTGTAAAGTTAGAAGAAAATATTCTTATAATAAGATGATAAATAAATCTTATCTTCTCTTTCCATTGTCTTGTTTCATGAACTAGTTTTGTAACACTGATCGTGTTACATGAACGAAATATATTCTACGTAGTATACAAAGTTATGAAGTACAATTTAATGAAGAAATTCATTTTTATCAAATATAAGATATTATTATCTTCATTTTCGTAGTACGTAAGTGAGTTTTGGCAATTTATAGAAAGATTCTAGAAATTCAAAAGTAAAATTGATATCGTATATACACGATTATGTTAACATTAACTTAAAAAAATAAATTGAGTTTAAAAAATGGTGAAATTTTTAGATACATTCGTCTTACAATAGCTTATAAAAGTGCAAAGCTTACTTGCTTTGCATTCAGTTCACAATTATTCTATCACTTCTTGATAAAGAAGTAGTTTGTTTCTTCGATAAGATTTCAACCTTTTTAATCTATCGCTAATAATGCAAAACAGTATTCTTAAAAAATGTATACACATTATAAACTATGGTTCATCATTATATATACGCATATAACATTTCTTTTATGGTCATCAAAATAAACTCATATTTATAAATTAATTGATTTAGATTGATAATGATTTCTATAGTCTATTTTTAATCCTTAGGACATTGTGAAAATTAGAAGCGATCCCAGAAGAGATTTCTTGTATTGTTGCAATATAATATCGCTCTATCTATATTGTTAAAAATAACATCAAGGATATATGTATACAATCTAAAATATGATATATACAATACAAATTAGTAAGACTAGGTAAATTAAAGTATAAGACAAACTTGTAGTAGTACTTATAATAAAATAGTAGCATAATGAATCGATCTACTTCATTGTCAATAATGAAGATCTAGATTTCCGGAATTTATGATATTATGCATTTTCTTTAACCCTCTATATTAATCCAATTTGTCTTTTTATCTAACAAAAACTTATACAATTTTAAATTTACGATATAACATATTATTATAATTATATCATATTAAGTATAATTTTTACTTAGTAAACATTTACTTTCGAGATATTGTGATATACATATTTATGATAAAGAATAAAATAAAATTTAAAAAATGCAAATATATGAGTATATAATTTCAAAGTTAGGTGACGTTATAGAGGATTAATGCTTAATATTCTGAACACATAGGTCGTTAACATACATGTCTAAAAAATGAACAACGATTTTTTTTAAGTTACGAATATACGAGATTAATAAATGAAGTGTGTATACATTTTGAAGGAACACTGTATCATATCGTACTATGTTGTTCTTAGTTTTAATATCCTGGTGGCTGATGTTGATAGGGATGCTGTGGTGGTTGACTCAAGTGCCGCTGTAAATGCGTAACTAATTGGGGAGTTGGTTGTTGTCCACCAGCAGTACCTTGCTGTTGTTGTTGCTGCTGCTGTTGTGCTTGCTGTTGTTGCTGTGCCTGTTGTTGCTGTTGTTGCATAGCTAACATTTGTTGTCTCATACGTTGTTGATTTATCGCTTGCTATAAAATGAAAAAATATAAGAAAGATTTTCTTTTTATAAGATAAATTATTTACTATCTTACAATTATATATATATTAGCTTGAAAAATATATATCTACCTGTTGGAATTGCTGGTTTTGTTGTAAGCTAACGTTTGTTGTGCCTACTCCAGTTACTCCTACCGCACCTGGTTTGCCAGTTGCTTGTCTGTATGGTGGAGCAGGTTGGTTTTGAAGACCCCCACCCATTGGTCCCATAGCGTTCATTGTAACATTTGGTGCCTATAAATAAAAATTACATATAAAAAGACTATAATCAACCATCATTGTATGTTTGATGGATTCCATCAGTAATTTTAGTCATCCGTTATAATTTCACATGGATTCACAACTTTGGTTATATTAGTTTAAAACAACTTGAACAACGCTATTGTAGAGAAAAGGTTAAACAAGCTTTAACAATGTATTTAATACTTACTTGCAAATAAGGTGGTCTTGTTGCAGCAGGTTGCATTCTTTGTTGTGGCATATATTCTGGACCTCTTTGAGGTCCCATCATTTGTTGTTGATTTGGGAACATCATATTTGGTTGTTGATTCATTATCCCTTGTTGCTGCTGTTGCTGTTGTAATAATTGTTGTTGTTGCTGTGTCTGCTGAGGTGTTTGCTGCTGCTGTTGTTGTTGTTGCTGTTGTGGTATCATTTGTTGTCCTCCATATCCTGCATAATTCTGATTCATTCCTGTAAATAATAGTAAAAAAACATATTAGAGACGTTCTAAATTTTTGTAGCATATATTTTTTTTAATCTATGATATTTCACCTTGCTGCATTCCAGCATACATTCCTTGCTGCTGTTGTGGTTGTTGCTGCTGTTGTGGTGCAAACATGCTCTGTTGTGGATTGATACCTGGCGCACCATGTTGTGCTCTTAATTGCTGTCTAATAAACTGTTGCCTTTGCATGCCTTGGAAAGCACTTGGACCAGCTACTGGTGTAGGATTAGGTTGTTGTTGAGTACCCATAAATTGATTTGGCAATCGCAAACGTAACATATTAGTTAATGCTTGTTTGGACTGATTATTCATCCCGGGTCTTTCATAACGAGGTCCGCCAACTGGTGTTGGTGGTAACTGTTGTCCATATCCATATTGCTGTGCTGGTGTGTGATTTTGTTGATTTGCATACCATTGTTGTTGAGGTTGTGGAGGTTGCCCAGTGAACATTCCAGATTGCTGAGCAACAGCTGCTTGTTGATTGTTGAATGCCATTTGCTGCAGTTGAGATGGTGGTTGCTAGAAAATCATTTATTACGTAAGTTTAAAAATCTTAATATACAAAAAAATTGTTATAATGACTGCACTAACTTGTATTTGTTGTGACACAGGAGCTGTAGGCGTTGCAGCACCTTTGTTCCTTCTATGCCGTCTAGCTTTCATAGCTTTACCTTTTCCATTAGTAGCAGCATTGCCTACCCCGCTACTACCAACACTACCACCAACTCTACCTGGAGAGTCAATGCTCATGGGGGTATCAGCTTTGCCAGGTTCAGATTCTTTTTTGTCTGGCTCCAGATCTTCTGGCGGCAAAGGTGGTGGGTCCAAATAATGGCTAGCTGGTCTAATCTGACTGTGTGTATGATACCTCAATAATTTATGAGCATTTTGATAAGTAAGTGGTTTACGTTCAAGTCTAACTGCCCTGAACCATGCCCAAGATAGAGGTGCTGGATTTTTATGGCCTTCTAATAATTCCCATGCAGAAACTCTTTGTGAATCGCATACTTGCAAACCCTGTTCATATATATTTATCATTAAGATAGACAATTCTCAAAATGAGACAGATATTTATTGTACATTATATAAGTGAGTTCATCTTACCTGCTTTTTATCAATACTATCAAAACCAGCGATTTTATTTCCCTTAGTATCTGTTAAACAACCAACTGGTTCACAAGTAATAACTTCCATCGTTAATTTTGGCAGGGGTAATAATTGCCTAACATATCGAATACTTGGAGAATTTCTATCACCAAGTTCCTTTTTCAATTTTTTCATTAAATTTTGATAATGCTTTTTATTTTCATCCTTTTCAGACTGTGAGTCCGAGACTAAAGTGGAATGTATCAGTGTTGCTAACATATCTATAACAGTAGTAAATAGTTCTGAGTTATTGTTCAGATCGATTACCCCATAACTGACTAATTGAACGAGTAAAATTGCCCAATCAGTTGTAGCAGTTGTATTTCGTTGTATTGTATCAAAAACACCACCGACTAAGCTAAATCTTAATTGAAGAGCATCTTGTAAAACTTCTCTTGCTTTGGGATCTTCAGAGCCTATATTTTTTTCCTCTTTGCTGGTATTAAGAAACTGGGATAATTGTGAATGTAATGATGTCAATAAACCTTCTCTTTGATCGTCTTGTCCTTTCAGACACGTTAATACCAATGATAAGAATGGCTGATGATTAAAAAGTGAAGGTGATTTGGATCTACCTCGTTCACGACCAGCCGTTTTTGACCAATTGCCAGATTCTAATACCTGACCTGCAACTTTAAGAACTCTCCCTTGTACAGCACTTGGTAGTTTAGAAACAAGAGGAGCCACTAACCATATAGAACCTGATCTTCTATCAGATTTGCTTGATAAGGTATTTAATTGAAATACATCTATAGCAGCTTTTGCAACAGTATCCAACCATTGAGAAAGATCGACAGAGCCAGGCGGAAATTGTTTATACATTAATTGTAGATCAAGCCAGGACATCCTAAGACTCCATTGCTCCAAATTTTCCAGGATATTAGTAATATGCGTTTTTTGATCGATAAAAGCTTCTGTTGGTGTCTCAGGATAGCATATCATATGTAATAATCTTTGTGCTTGACGTGGTGTTAACATATTATCTAATAGCATATCAGGATGACAAAGTTCTTCAGGATTTTGTAAACATCTTTCCAAAACCCATTCTTGACTACAAATTTGACGTAGCACATGCTGAGCAAAGTCCGAAAGACCTTTCACATTTTCTGAAGTCATACCAGCACTACTACTAGAGGAAGACATTGCAAGATCAAGCCCAAGATCATCACCACCTCCTAAAATATCGCTAGTTCCTAAAATGTGGCTAATTGATAATTCTCCAGGGCCACTGCTACTAACACCAATACCGACACCAACACTACCAGGTCCACCACCTTTGTTTGAATGAGTCATAGACACATCCGGTTTTTTAGGTGGCTGTTTTCCAGCAGTTGCATCAGCTACTACAAGGATAGCTTTCAGTACTGCTAATACTGGACCCACTCTTATGTTATTGTGTGCCGCAGCTAAAAGATGTCTATCACAACTTAATTTTATGCTGTAGCCTCGTGAATTTCCATTTGGTATAGGATGAGGACTTGTCCCAACAGAATACAAAGCTGGTTGAGGACATTCGACTGTTTTAAAAAGTCGTAATAATAGGTGACACGTTAAACGAGCTCCTGCTTCAGCTTCCATATCAGCATCTCCACGACCTTCGTTGCAAGCTTTAACTAATGATGGCAGTGCTATATGTACAACGAAGTCTTCCAATGAGAAGCAATGTCGAGCTATAAAAGTAAGACAATAAATTAATAAAAAATTTTAGAAATATTTAATTCAGTATATTGTAAAGAATTATGTATTTGATCAATTCATTATTTTGTAAACTTACCAATTAAAATTGATGTAAATACTGCAAGAGAATTATGTATGCTTAAGTCTTGCACATCAACTTGATTTAATACATCAATGTAAAATGCAGAACTGTTAGAGGAACAACAAAGTGCCATGAGGACTCCTAGCCATTCTGCATTTAACGCATTACAGCAAGCTGTTAACTCAGCACAAGTTATGGCAATATCATTTAATTTGTCATTATCAGTTTCACTACAAACTGCAACTATAGCATTGCATACAAAGCTGTAACGATTTGCTGGTGTTTCATTTAATTGTCTGGCCCATTGTGGTTCTATTTTTCCACCTCGTCTAGGACTAGTAAAGACATCTACCATAAATTGTGAATTATATACATGACTTGAGGGTGTCGGCTGTAATGCACTGTAAAGAGCAGTACGAATTTTTGGGTATGCATTACTAAATGCTTCTACACCATGCGGTTTGCTTTTCAACAGTGAGCATGTGGAATACAAATCATAAAGATGAGCCAATACACAACGTTCTGCTGAGCTGCAATCACTTGGATTTGCAACGTGTTTTACAACTTTGCATAGTAAATCAAATACAACTGTTGTTTGTTCTGGAGATACTAAAAAATAAATCAATTAAATATTAGACAACATTATTAATATTGTCCGTATTAGTATTGTTTAATACAAAGATCATTTGTTACTTACATAATAAGCAGCAATGATATCTTCTTAATACTCCTACAACATATAGACTTAAACTTGTAGTGTAACTTCTGACAAGTTGACTATTTCTTGCCGTAAATTGAGCTTCAACTTCTGGTAATTCTTTCAGTATTTGAATACAGACATCTATCAGACCATAAATATTCAAAGCCAATTCCATTAAATCAAATAGAAAGGCTACATGCTCTTGTACTGGTAAGTAAGATGATCCAGCCAATGCAAATGTATTAAGCATTTCAATAACTTGTGTTGCACATTGCCACGTTACGACATGTTGGTCAAAATAACTTAAGTTTTGGAATTTCATTGTTATAGCTTCGAAATTAAATTCACTGCGCGAGTGCTTCTTCACTTTTCCACCTTCTGCAACGTCAATGCTAAATTTTTTACCGAATAATTTGCATACTTCTTTTGTCATTTTTTTAACAACGTGTCTAGCCTCATCTCGAACGCGACCTACTCCATACAGTAATACATGTCGTTGATTGCAATCATGCTGACTACATGTCTCATCCTAGAAAATATATATGATTATACGAAGCTTTTTACATTAATAAACCAATACTTCGAATATTGATTAATCACCTGTGGTAAAGGAAAATGTGTTGTATATAGTAAATGACGGCTGTGACTTGATTGAATTTTTGAGTCAATATCCTCATGGCCTGTATGTCCAGCCAAAGCATCTTCTTTTGGACTGTCTGGTGCATCCATACTATTTTGTTGGTCTTCTTTAATATGTTGCAATAACTTGTCTAAGTCATCATCTATTTTACTATCATCATAATCCATAGCTCTACCATGATCTGGTACATCCAATTTAGTTGGTTTTAAATCTATTCCTGGGAAGAGACTATCCTCATCAATTGGTTCTCTATTACTAGGTGTTCCAGGCTTACTTGCTGCTGGGCCTGAACGAAATATTTCGCTTAACAAACTTACGCAATATTTATCCTTTGTACTAATATAAAAAACAACGCGAAAAAACATTGGTAAAACTTATTAATGTATATACCTTGTATAAGATCACCTCTCGAAATCAATGTACACATATAGGCATCATGAGAAAAAACATCATGTCTTATTAATTCTGAGAATAAGTGAACTAAATTTGTAAATTGCGTTTTTGATTGCGATGTTGTATTATCTAAAACAGGAGCATCTGTATCCAAAAATTTCATTAACAGTGGTTGGAAAATTGGAAGTACAGGTGGATTTCCATTACTCCAAACGCTGTCTTTGTCATCATTGTCATTTGTTTCTCCAGTGGCTTCGCTTTGTCTTTTTTCTAGTAATTTGGCAACAGCCATTGCTCTATGTTCTCCCCATCTTTCTGCACTTACTGCCCATTCACAAAGAATTTCAACTACAGCAGAATCCTGTTGTGGATTATATTCTGTTTTTGTATCACGTTCATTATTATTATCTTTTGGAGGAGGAGCAAAAATTTTTGCATACAATGTATCTAATGAGTTAGTTGAATCCATCCTATCGAAACTATGTCTATCTAGAGCATCCAATGCCGCTAATACTTTAGTAGTTGTCATTCCTGCACTACTTTGCTGCCATTTATCACATGACCAACGTCCCTCTGCAGCTTGAGATCGAGCTCTTATATTTTCTTGTGCAATCTTTAATTGTTTCATTGTAGGATTAGTAGCACTTGCAGGTGGAGTTGGCAAAGCAGCAGGGGGACATGGCAAATAATCTAATGGAGAGCCATTTAAGACGGTTGGAGCTTTCCCTTCTCCAACACTATTCCATACTAATGCTGTTGGACATTCCAAAGTGATAACCTAAGAGGATAATATAAAATTTATTTAGATAATTAAATATATTTGTTATAAGCAATATTTCTGATGTAAGCGAAATATTCATCTTGCCTGTATGATTGTAGATAAGCTATATAATACATCCCTATGGTGTGGACAAGTTAAATATTCATTAAAAGCTGCAGTTAATGGATTCGGTGGACCTTGATTTGTAACAGCAGCATCTTTTCCATTAGTAACTTCAGTTTTAACGATAGATGGACTTTGTGGATTACTATTCACCTCAATATTATTACACATATATGCCAATTTCCGACAACATAAATATGCTAAACGCCTAGCTAATAATTCAGACTGTATAAATTCTTCTAGATATTGTAAAGCTAGTGGCAATAGAAGTTTTAAGATACCATCCTCTGATGGAGATGATCTAATTTTATCTAATAATTCTAATATCCATTGGAGTAACTCTTGCCTGTCTAACAAACCCTCCTCAAACATATATTTGGCTAACTGAATACAATATTGCCACTGTTTCATTGCCAATTTATGTTCATCATTCATAACTGCTGCAGTTGTTGATTGAACATTTGAATTTGGTGTAGCTGGTTGAGTATTTATAGATCCATTAGTACTACTACCTGTATTATTGTTAACAGTATTGCTGTTACTTCCATTTGCACTAGGTGTAGTATTACCATTACACGAATTATTTGTATTCGTACTATTATTATTAGTATTACTATTTGTGGTATTAGTTGATTGGGTACCCATATGATAATATTCTTGCAATTTTGATAGCTGATCTTTTAAAAATTTTATCAAGGTTCCTGTCCATTCTAAAAGAAAATAAAAGACAGTACAGTATAAAAGAATTTGGTTTTTTTAATTTGAATTATCTCGTTTGTAATTATCATATTCTTACCTGTAGTAGGATCAGGTAGTTGTCTTTTTTTTATCTTAGCTTCAGAAACTGCAACAGTATATGCTGAACTCAATTTGATAAACCATGCAGCTCTTAACATAGGTACTTGATATTCACACAACATCATAAATATTTCTTCTTTTTTATTAAAATTAGGGGCTTTTTTTGCAAGAGTCACTAAAGGTTTACAGCCTGACAAGTCTTTGAACCATGCTTCTATACCATTTTTTGTTCTAGCAGTTACAGGCCAAAAATTGTCTTTAGGATTAATTTGTTGTCTCTTTCTTCCAGTATCAGGCATAGTTGCAAGTTCTTCTTTCTTAGCAAGTATAGCATTGAAATAAGCTCCTACTTTGGCAGCAGTAACATTACAATGTCTTGCAGTGCCAAATTCGTCAGATAACTGCGGCATTGTTGCAAATCCATGTTTAACATTTATAGATGTAAGTTCATCCTCTTTTTGTTTAGGCTCTTGAGGATAAACATCAGGTGGTCCCAATCTGGGCTTCTTCAATGGTCGTTTCTCATACAATATTCCCATCATGGTACAAGATAATTATCAAATTGTATGGTTAATCATCAACATTGCCGATAGAAAAATCAAGAAAATGTATTAAAAGCTTGACATTTATTTGTGCGATTGCACAAGGTTTATAAGTTTCCTTTCCACCATCATATTTACAATTATACAATACAATACTAACAACCACGATCACGCGAAAAGGACCGTACGATCGGTCACCGCGAGAATAATAACACAAGATTTAATAAATATTTACACATAATTGATACCGTAACGTTTAGATAGCAAGAAGTCACAACCTTACGTCAAAATTGTAACGATATAGAACGCCATTGCATGATATGTATGCAGGGTTTTTACCGACGTCACGGTAACCTAAAATAGTATCAGACGAGTCAAAAAGAAATTTCGGCCGCTTTTGATGATTCTTTTTAAACTAAGCAACACCGAAACATTCTGTTTACGATGTTAAGCGACACGAAAGCATATTCCGGGAAACGCTTACAAAATCGTCTGCTAAAATTCATAAACCATAGAAAACGATCCATAGAGACGAAACATTGCGAAGTTTGTAAATCGTGCTATAACCAATCAAAAATCATTTTGGATTATTTATAAAATTCAAAAATAAGAGTTTTTTATTGGTTGAAGAACGCGCCGAACGAGATATCATACTTTGCGTATAAGGTGTATCTCTATGTGTCTCACTTCACTTGGATGTAATGTTCAGTTATATGTTCTAAATAATACGAGATTAGTTTCGTTTTATTCAAAATCCTTTTGTATAAATTGCTCTTGCATTTTGTCATTATATTTCTTCATGGAATTATAATATAAAAGATAATCCGTCGTAACGGCATGCTAAATCTTCTAAAGCATGACGATCAGGACATTTATGCGCCTGAGTGATACCACGAGCAGATGGTATAATTTTTATTTTCCTTTCTTGTTTAGGTTATCTATTGTATTTTACATTGTTAATTTTATTTTTATAATTTTATAACTTTTTCTAATTTTTAATAGTGTTTTGAAGTTACCATCTTATACAGTTAAATTACACATACCATATACGTACAGAAATGTAAGAGGTTTTAGACGATTAAAGAATTCTTTCAAACAACCTGAAAGTCCTTTTACAAGACTTAATGCTGAAAATAGACCTGTTCAATTTTCCAAGTTGTTAAAACCATTTGTTTTTACTATTACGGTATGTACAGTAATGATTGTTTTCGTAAAATAATAAAACGTAAAATCGTTATTCTTTATAATATATTGTATTCTGTTTATTAGTTTACAGGAGTTACAATAGTTACAACAGCAATTTGGGAATATGAAAGTATTAGGAAGCAAACATATAAAATAATTAATCATTTCAGACAATATTACAATGTTGTATGTATTTTTTACTTAAAATTTTAATCATAATTATTATTATTATTGCTTGTACTAATAAAGCTTTTATATGTATTTAGAAAACAGGATGGCGGAAAGAAATGGAAGCATGGTGGAGAAATTTAACAGATGGGCAAAGAATGTTCGCACCTATATGTTTCTTAAATGTTCTTGTATTTCTTGCATGGAGAGTACCTGCATTACAAAATATAATGCTAAGATATTTTTGTGCCAATCCTGCTTCTAGTGAGTAATTAAGTAAGGTATATATTCTCTTTTAATTGTTTTATATAGATCAAGTAAATATAATTTATTGTTTCTTTTTTATTCAAGGTGCATCATGTTGGTCTATGATATTATCAACATTTTCACATTATTCTTTATTACATTTGGCTGCTAACATGTATGTACTACATAGTTTTAGTACAGGAATTGTAGCATCTTTAGGCAAAGAACAATTTTTGGCACTTTATTTAAGCAGTGGTGTCATTTCTAGTTTTGCTAGTCATTTCTATAAAGTTGTATTTGGTTTACCTGGTCTATCTGTAGGAGCTGTGAGTAATATGTATTTTTGGTAAATGAATATTACATAATTACTTTCAAATTAATTTCACTGGTATCAGTCAGGTGCAATCATGGGCGTTCTTGGATTTGTCTGTACAGAGTATCCAGATACTCGTCTAGCTATATTTTTTCTTCCTATGTTCACATTTACTGCGAGTATGGTAAATTAGCATTCAATGTATTTATAACATATATTTCTTGCAAGATATTTCTTTCTTTCTTTATATTTTATAAAAGAATCTTTTCATTTCAGGCAATTAAAGTAACAATGACTCTAGACTTTACAGGCTGCGTATTAGGATGGAAATATTTTGATCATGCTGCACATTTAGGTGGTGCATTATTCGGAATGCAAGTGTTATTTTGTTTAATATTCATACACATTATGAATGACAAAATGTTCAATAATTACTTCATTAAATTTTTTTTTATTTTTCTCTATTATGTAGATTTTGGCAAGCTTGGGGCAATGCTAATATTTGGCGAAAACGGGAACCAATATTAATGTTTTGGCATGAATTACGAAATCCACGCAAATCACAATAAATATCGACTTTTATAAGGTGATAATTTTGTTATTATATAAAAAACGTAAGATACTAGATTTAAATCAGACTATAAATTTGATATACTTTAGGAGGTATTATCGTGAAGAAAAAAATTACAGAATGTTAACATGTTTAATATATTTTTATTGTTAACAATTTTTATGTATATCATAAGAAAACTATAAAAAGGTGGAGAGAAAAAGGCAAAGAATAATGAGCGTAATTTATCTGTAGCTTTGTTCAAATGAAAGAAATCATATATTGATTCTTTTGCAGTTTATTTTATTTTGTTGTACTAATTTTAATTTCATTATACTAATCTAAAAGAATTTTTTATTAGTAAAAACTGTGATATAAATTTTGATAAAAAATATCTTTAATTCTTTAAGTACTTCATATGATGTTTAATATGATCTTCGATAAATGTAGCTATAAAATAATAACTATGATCATAAGCTTCTTGAAATCTTAAAACCAAAGGTAATCCAGCATCTTTTGCAGCATTCAATAAGTTTTCAGGCAATAGTTGACCCTGTTTTAAGAAATTATCTTCTTTTCCCTAAAATTAATATATTTTTAATATTTATTTTCTTTATTTATACAACATTAGATTTTTTACGTTTGACTAAGTTAAACCTGATCTATTAAAATATCCAAAGGAGGACCATTGTATTTTTTAGCTAATTCTGTAGCATCCCAGTCATTCCATAAGACATTGTTTTCTGTTTCTCCAAAATAGTTAGAGAATGCCTTTTTACCCCATGGGCACTGAATTGGATTACTAATAGGAGCAAATGCAGAAACCGATTTGTACATACCTGGATTTTTAAGTGCACAGATCAGTGCCCCATGACCTCCCATACTATACAAATAATCAACGTTAAAAATATTATTAACATTATGTCGAAATAGCAATTTTTGTATTACTGTCATACCTATGACCCATTATAGACTGTTTATCAGAGAGTATCGGGAATTTTTCATTAATCACTGATGATAATTCTTTAGTAATATAACTGTACATCTTGTAATTCTTTTTCCATGGCTCTTTTGTTGCATCCACATAAAATCCTGCTCCTATTCCTAAGTCCGAACTGCCGGATTCATCAGGAATATTTGATCCACGAGGACTGGTATCAGGTACTACTAAAGCAACACCATATTCTGAAGCATATTTTTGGGCACCAGCTTTTTGTATAAAATTTGCCTCTGTACACGTTAGTCCTGATAGAAAATAAATAACTGGGACAGAAACTTCTTCCGCTTGTGGTGGAAGATAGATTCCAAAATTCATTTTACAGCCCAGGACGGAGCTACAAAGTATTAACAAAAAAATTATTTTCAGATTCACTGTCACATAACCTTACATTTTTATCTTAATTTATAATACCTGTTATGCGAATAAACTTTTTGCCATCCTCCAAATATTTTATTATTAGATACTTCTGTGAGTTCCGTCATTGAAGAAGATTGTTGCACTGTCTAAAAGATAATAATCGGGTTAAATCGTTAAAAAAAATTCGTTTAAAATAATTACAATACGCAATTGTGTACAAAGGTTAAATAAGACTGTAATCAGTTTCTAAACTCGCCTTATTTCTTTATTCTCGACTCTTCGCGACTTCCTGATCGAAGACGTCGCAAAAATGTATTAGTAACTTTCAACATACAATATAATTATAAGATGTATGTACACCAATGGAGAAAGTATTTAAAAAATATTCAATATTGATAATGCGTTATTTTCAAAGCAGAACGTTCACATTCTACATTAATCGCACATTCTATTGCCAGAGAAGAAAAATCGTATGATCTATTTAAAATATAAGAACATTCCATCTGCATACTTTTTATACTTACTTCCGTGACTGCTGTACACCGTAACTGCTTCTTGTTTCCAAAAATTTTTTAAATTTGCCGCGGTCTTTTTTTTTTCTATATTTACAAAGCTGCCCCTTTGCTGACGGCATTTTTTTCTTTCTTTATTTTAATCACTTTTTATGTTGCATATTCAAAAATATATCTCGATATTATTCATATGACGTCTATTCGACGAATGAAAATTTTAATAATAACCACTTCACAGTATTTTTATATATTTCTCAGCCGTTTCTTAACGCTATCCATCATCCCTGGTTGTATAATGCCAATAATGAGAACAGACTTAATTCTTGATTGATTTTGATGAACAAGTTTGTTTTTAAAAACGAAGATTTAATTTAGATTCCTACCTTTTTGAATTTTTGAAAAAGCTTTATTTCCTTTGAAAAAAATGGTGTTTTTTCGAGAATAAATTATGCATAAAAATAAAGCTTTTTCAAAAATTCGAAAAAGTGGGGTCCTAGCTTCGTCTTTAAAATAACGTTTTGTTTATCAAAATTGATCAAAAATTTTGCCTGGACTCATTATTAACGTATTTTCTTTGAAAAATTATATCTCAAAAATAGATAACTTCTAAGAATAATTTTTATGCAGATGAAAACTTATTTTGGAAATCATGGCAGATTTTAAATAAAAACATGCAATTATATTGATGCGCGAGTAAAAAAAATAAGTGTATGTTTAATAATATCTTGATATATATTATAAAATAAATAATTGTGGAAAAGTATAAGAAATTAGATATATGTCAATATATCACAGATAAATATGATACACTTGTTGAGAAAAAAAAATTAAGAAATATTATTTTGATATTATATTATCTTGTAATAATTTCTAACGTATTATGATCTTTTTCAAATATTTTTAATTATTTTATTTTTGTACAATTGTGTTTTCTAAGCCTTTTCAAATATCTTAATTGGACAATGTATCAGTATGTAAATAATAGCAAAATTAATATACAAAATATATTTACATAATGAAAAACACATTATAGTGTATCCATGATTTTTTATATAATTTTTTACATTTATTTCTTTTTTAGCTTTTTTAATTCATTTTGTTGTTTTGCGGCATCACCAAATATTTCTTTCACTTTACGTTTGCGTTCAGTATCATTTTTGATCTGCTGTTTAATTTGTAATTTGGATAAGAATGCTCTATCCTTTCTTATTTCACGAATAGCGCCCTTCATTTCCTTTTTATATTTATGAAGTAATTTTTCTCTTTCTGCTTTTTCTTTAGACATAGGCTTATGCTTTTTGCCATCATACCTATAATACAAAAACATAATATATGTAGTATATGCGACATTCACAATATCAAAATGTAATTCTTATTTATATACTTAAAAAGTAAATGGAAAAAATAAAACACGTACACTCTTTCAATACGAGGCTCATATTGCCTTAATGGTTTTGGTCTTTTCTTTTCACGAATGATATATTCAAGCTTTTTATTTTTTAAGCCAATTAATTCTTCACATAATTGTTTTATGCGCTCCTTCAAACTAGAAGGATATCCATTGTACGGATTTTCTTTTAATAACTTCATAATTGGTTCGAATATAGAATATGCAGATTCTAATTCTTGAAGTTGATTTTTAAATTCAATAATTAAATTTATTGTAGTAAATAAAACTCTTATTTTATAATCATTGTCTATATCTTCATTTACTAAATCACATGCTTTCATAATTTCAATATTAGCATTTAAATCCATTTCTAAACTTGTTTTTTCGTGATCAATTATTAATAAATTACTCGATTTACCAATTTTTTTAAAAGGAGGAATCACCTTAATTTTTTCAATCAAAAGTTTTGGCGTAGCCATGTATATCACTCCACGTAAAAAATTGATAACAGATGGAGCAAATCGTTTACTTAATACTGTATACTAAAAAAATTAATTTTTGGTTACATTTATAATGCAGTACATGTATATATGCAGTTATATAAAATGTATAAATATAATTATTATTACATACCTCTAACATAAGAGTACATATAAACAGACCTTTTGATATATCTTTTCTGTTTTTAATACGACATGTTAACAATATTTGTGACATAAATATAAGGCAAGGAGTAACAATCACATGTCTAAAGTCAGATGTTGGAAATAATAATGATACCAATTTAAAAATAATAAGCTGAAAAAAAGGTAATTTTCAAATTACAAAATATTTAATTTTTTCCATTATTTAATATTCTTTAAACATACTGTGTTTATGTTGGGATACTGTTTCTTATTCTTTTCAAATTCTTCATGTTTTTCTTTTATTATTTCCATTATATAATCCTTAGTATTTTCAGGATTTACATGTGTAAGGTCATATAGATAAGGACATAATCTGAAATATATAATATAATAAAAATTTAATTAATTTTTTTAATAGAATAAAATATTTATTATATATATATATTTTACCTATCAAAAATTTGAAAAAAGTTAACGATATTTTCTACATTATCGTTTTCTATACTATTACTAAGAATATATTGCATTAAAAATATAAATAATTTGGATAATTTCTCTTTGTTTTGTTTATCTAGAGTCCAATGATTGCATTTTATTATGCGATCTACAATAACTGATTGATAATCAGGATTTTGATTTTGTAATAATTTTTGTAATTCTTCAAAACTTTCTGGTACTTTATAAGTATAAGGTAATTCTTTTCTAGCTTTCTCCATGCTTTCTTTCCTTTTTAAAAGATCATTTCTAATTTCTTGTTTCCTATCTTTACTGACAATCTTGTCAATAACTGTTTCATTATTTGCTTTTATTATTGACTTTAACTTTTCATTTTTGGAATTAATTAATTTTTCAGTAAATATATTATTTTCAAATCTAACACTTTTTTTGTCAGATATCTCCTCATCTTCACTAGAGGAATCAGATTGTTTTAAATCTGATAAGTCATCATTTGAAGAGCTATTATCTTCTACATCATTAGAATCTGACTGCACATCAAAATTTTTACACAAATCTGTTTCATGTTCTTCTTTACTTTCTTCATGTTCATTTATTAATTTTGATTCTTGACTAATTTTATTTGTTATAGTCTTGTTGATTTTATCATTTACAAGAGATTTCTTCTTTCTTTTTACTTGAATTTCTGTTTCATCTACATTTTCATTAACTTCAGAATCATTACTATTGCTAGTATCATTTGAGTTTTGACTCATGTCATCATTAAATATGTCATTGTCATTACTTACTCCATCATTTTGAATTTCATCAGATATTTTTTCTACTAAAAATCCATCATCAAGATCATCAGCTGATTTATGTTTCAGCTCTGCATTTGAATTGGATATAAATCCTTTCATTCTTGCTAAACGATCAGCTTCAAGTGCTTCTAGTTTTTCCTTCTCTTCTTTAATAATTTCTTCCTCAGATTTTAATCTATCAGTAGGATTGCCTCTAGCTTCAAATTTTAGTTCACGTACAGCTATATCATAATCATCAACTTTTACTTTATCAAGAGGATCTTGATTTGATATTTTACTTGCTGACATTATTGGAAGAAGATCTTTCCATTCAATATCTAGTTTTTCTGTTAAATCCAAAGTTTCCTCACGTATTTTTTGTTTCTCAGCTTTTCGTTTTTTAGATTCAGCAATAAGTTGTTCAATCAGATCTTTTCTAGATATAGTTGAATCTGATTTTGATAGAATGCCACCTCCAAAATGAGCTTCAACAAATTTTTTATTTAGTTTCCCATCTCTATTTTCATCATCACTAAATTCATCATCACTCTTTGGATCATCAAATTTTTCTATTTCTTCAAGAGTTTGGCCTCTATGTGTCAGCACTTCTTCGTCGTTCAAACTAAAAATATTTTTTTTCTTATGAGCTTTTATACGTTCTGCTGTAAATCTTGCCATAGCTTTTTCTTCTGGTGTCATACGAAAATTTTTTTCACCTATGCGTTTGTCTAAAAACACATTGTCTTTATTTTTTAATTTATACTCTTGAAATAGAGTACCCTTGCGTTTATTAATAGCTTTAGTACGTGATATACCAGGCAAACCTCTGTCTGCTTTATTCCTCCTTCCTAATACATTTTGTTTGTCTTTATTTATATGTATTTCGAAGGGATTTAAATTTTTCTTTTTTTGTTGGTTATGTTTTAATTGTGCTATTTCAGACAAGTTCTTCTTTGCTTTCACCATTTTAAATATTTATATTTTTCAGACGAAATGAGAAACATAAAGACGTCAAAACAAATATAGTATTTTACACATATAAAATCTATATTTAATTCAAATAAACAAAGTTTTTATAACCTATGTTAGATCATGATAGCTCAACAATAATCCACGTGTTTTTATTTCTATCTATGCCGGGTTTGTTATTGCTATGTAGTTACCACACATGTTACCAAGGGCATACCTCACTGACCAATTGGCATACCTCACTGAACGGCCAATTATATTTCAGTATTTTTCTAGTATCAAAGAACTTCATGGCTAAAAGTGCCATCGTATCACTAATTTTTGTTGTCCTACGTCAACCTGAAACTATGAAATTAGATTGTTTTATTTATTTTAATTAATTTATTAATTTAATTTTTTTTTTTAAACCCACCGTAAGCATGCAGCAGTCTACGAGTTTAGTGGCAACACAGCGTCGCATCAAACGAAATCCCATTGGTCGCTTCCGCCGCAAGCCAGGGATAGAACCACAACGGACCAATGACAATGTAGCAGGAATCCATCCTTCGCTTATTTAATATATAATATCTCTATATAACCGGCTGCACAGGCCGTCTCATCAATAACTTTTTCTTAGATTTATTATTAATTAACGATTATTATTTGTTTGACTAATTTCGATTATTCTTTCCGATTATATCTCTTAGCTATTTTTTTAATTATTACTTCGAACGATTATTAACGATTATTCAATTATTTTTTAGATTATTTTTTAGACTAAAACTCGATTATATTTTTATTTAGATTATTAACGATTATTATCGACTACATTTTTGTATCAAGTTGTTATTCCTGAACAAATTAAATATTGTTAAATCAATCTAAATTAATAACCTGGTTATGTCAAACAGAAACGATAGAATTCCTTCAGTCAATTCCAAAAGAATTCTAAATTAAGATGTAATTCGTTACTTACACGTTATTTAAAATCGTTTCCCGCGGACAGTCGTTCTCATAGTCGACAAACTCTACGTAAAATTTAACTTCCAATCACCATAATGCTTTGGGAAACGAACCAATCGAGGCAAAGATTCGACGAAGGAGAATCGACCCATCCAGTGTTTACAATTACATCGATTAATTAGAAGATGGATACTACCGCAAGTTTCGCTACTAGTTGACTGTCGCAGTTCAAAACATCACGAAATCAGAGGTAAAATGCAGCTATTCCTCGAAATAAAGGTAAGTGTTATTTAATCGGTTCGTACAATCCGTTTGACATACTATCAGATGGCAATCTCGTGTCATTGAACTGCATTCATCATTTAAAATTGAAAGGGCACATAACCTAGACGCAACCCAGACGCAGGAAATTCCTCTAGGGAATTTAATTTTTTCGAGGCCCGTGTTGAGTAAGACGTAATAAACATAAAACAAATTTGGTGACAGTAGTGAGATCCTCAAGACAGAATGTCAAGCGACTGAACGAACCAAAGTTAACCTAAACCAGCCGATAAAATGAAAACACGCACTAGCGTTAGGCGAATAAACGACGCAGAAGTCGATATCATCTTCAGGATTAGACAAAAGGACTTAGACATAATTCCTTTAGGAACGCGAACGCGAAGAACTATTATAATCAGATACAGTCAAACTTGATTTCGCTAGATTAGAAATGTTATTACACGAAATTGTTACAACGCGACAGCAAGCGAATGACGCGTATTACGTCCCGTTCGAGTTTACAATATTTCCATAGGAAAGCAATTAACATGGTGCTTTAGTATAACGGGCATAGATAATATCTCCATCGGTGCATTCACACGAAATGCAAACGAGCTCGCGAATTAATCCTTTTTAACGCAGAAGAAAAGATAATCCGGTTGATCATTAACAAATTGTGCGATCGTAGAAGATTACAATATACACTAGATCGATAGACTCTGTGAAGTATTACAGGAAAATCTAGGTACGCAATACAAAGTTAAGTAGTATCTGTATGAATCAAGATGAACACATTCTAGATTCCATAGATAGAGTAAAAGATCTTAACTAAGCAATCTATGACGAAGAACGATATAGAACGCACGAATTAACGGAAGATAAATGAAAAGAAATCAATGAGTTTATATCAGTTAGTTTGTATGACTTATAGAATATAAATTAAGGATAATTCTCAATATGTGCGAAAACCTTGATGTCTTCGCAAAGGCACAGCATTTCTACAGGTAGAATATAGATAGAACAAGACAGAGTCAGACGACAAAAACATCAGTAACCGTAAAATTTTTGGGACAGGCTGACAATCTCTAACCGTAATAAAGCAGAAATCAGAGATAGAAACATAATAAATTTTAATCAGACGTCAAAAACGTGTACAAACTGCAACAAGTTAGGGCATAATAGAGACAAATGCTATAAGCATAAATGGGAATAACAATTTAGGAGCGAAGAGTATCCTAGCAAGAACCATCGTTCCCTTACTCAACCTCCCGTTTCTCTACAGTGAATATAATCTGACTCATATGGTCAAAGAAAGGAGTGTTGATATTGTAAGAATTTGTCATACAATAGAAGAATGTAGGAAAAAATTGTGGTGCGATAGAAATTTGGAAAACGTGGTATCCCCTTTAAAGCAAAATGACTTCAGAGGTAAAATGACAACTGTGCCTAATAATGACCATTACAGCGGACGTCCAATCGACGTTTGTACAATCCATTTAAACCAAGATCCAGGAACATCATTGGTCATTTTCTCAAAAGACCTAAAAAGAGAAATAGGATTCTTAATAGATATGGATTCCGAAACAATATCTTTAAAATTAACACTAACCATACCAAGCCAGGTCAAATAACTGGTTGAAAATTTAATTATGAATTTATACATTTATATTATTTTTTCCGTTCATCATCAACTATTTCTACATTCTTAGATTCTCTGATTAATCAGTTTTTCACCTTTGTTTTTTTTCTTATATTTCTACTAAGAAAAATTCATCGCCTAGTTTATTTACCGTGAACGGTTATTTGACCGATGTACAAATTCGTTATCATTTAAAAAATTTTTCTACTTGGGATCTTATCTTTGGACTTAAGTATTACAACTATAGATAGTTGCATACATCTTAACACCATTTTGCTCTAATTTCACATGTATTGAACAGATGTATTAAGAATAGTCTAAATAGTTATAAGTCTGATATGAATCTATCTATTGATGAGTAATTATTCCTTACAAAAGTGAGATATGAATTTATACAATACATATCAAGTAAGCCTGATAAATTTGGCATTAAGTTTTGATTAGCATCGAATGCCAACAGTAAATACATTATAGATGGTTTTTCATATTTAGAAAAATGACTGTCGTCAATACTACTCAGTGAATTTGTTGTCCTTAAACTAGTTGAATCATTTGTTCGATATTGGACACATGTTATGACGGACAACTTTTTTACAAGCACATCAGTTAGTCTGGTTAAACTCTGTGCAAGATCCCACATCTAGACTAATTCATTGGCGACTAAAACTCTTCGAATACGAGTATAATATAATTTACAAAGCAAGGAAACGCAAAAATGAACGCGGATGCCTCATCGAGAAATCCGGTGGATTTCCAAATAACAAAATATATATGTATAACCAAATATTTTCGATAGTTGGCATCAGCTTGAGCGATGATGAACTATATGTAATTAGAGAAAGACACTTGAAACCTCGAGAGATCGTCAAACTTCTTGAAACATAGAACCAAGATAGAATCGAAGATAAACATAGAGATATAAACATAAACAGCTTCGAGAATACTGAAGCACGCGCAACTCAAACGCTCGCGATGTGAACAATAACAGAATTGACGACGAAGATGGACTATATCCGGTGAGAACGACTACACGCATATTGATAGCCCATCGAAATCCGAGATCGTTTAACCATGTACAACAGACACCTAGCGTATTTTATAATCGTAAATGGCGCTTCTCTAAATACCGGAGTGAAAAAATTGGCTGATAACGGTAATTACCGTCGATTTCCGAAGTTACGCTCAGTAGAGTAAAAGTTATCAAGCATAATGAAAAATATTTAAGAGCATTATCCGTCAAGCAAAGAATATCAGTATCAACGCAGCTAGAGACATTAAACGAAGCCTTGCATTTTCTCCTTGATGCGGTTTTGGAATTATAATTGAAAACGATAGCCATCTCTAGAAAACCAGTGGGCGGTTTATCTTGGGTCAATGTAAAATCCAAACTTCGTTTAATTTTGTTGGGTAGTCAAACAAAAATTTTAATTTTGAAAAATGAAATAATTATACCCAAGAAAGTTAAACGAACTTGGATCATTCATGAAAATCATACAACAGAAAATAATTATATATCAACAATTCAAGATTTCTTAATGAAATATTCCAATAATTAACCATTCCATTATCATAAGTTTTTTCGAGCGAAATAGTCGACGCTTTTATAAAATATGTCATTTGTCGTTTCGGCGCATCTAAAGGAGTCTTAACCGATCAAGGCACGAATTTTTTGTCAGAATTAATGAAAGTTGCAGCCAAAAGGTTCAGAATTAATCAGTATCAAATAAGCGTATATCACCTTCAATCAAACGGTTTGATAGAGAAATCGTATCAAGTATTAGCGAAATTTTTGAAACATTCCATATCTAACAATAACGATTGGGACAACTGGCTAGAAATAGTCATGTTCTCATATAATATTAGTTTACACGAAAGTACGCAATACATTCCTAATGAACTCGTCTTTGATCAATTAGCCAGAATAATGATTAACCAGAATTATGATTAACTAGAATAAATGATTTTTCCATAAATAATTTACGAAACGAAACTTACGCGTATTACTTAGCAGAATTAAACGAACAATTAAATAGATTTCAAGAAGCCGCTCGACATAATCTAAACCAAACGAAAGAAAGATCAAAACAGTGCTATGATAAAAGACAAAGATCAGTAAACTTCCAGACAGGAGATCGTGTATATCTCCCAAAGGGTACTACGAAAGGGAAATTCGATATTCAATACTTAGGGCCTTATCAGATCATATCTGCATTAAGAAAAAATAACGTAAAGATTCAAACGAGTTCAGGCACCTGTATAGTACATACAATCGCCTAAAGTTGGATAAATTAAAGCGCTGATAAAATCGCCTCATGCAGATTATATGATCGATTCACGATTCTAATAAAGCGCAGCATGGTGCATTATTTGCTCTTTCCTACATGTAACGATTGATAAGGATGATTCTCACCACTTTACTAGTTAATAAGTTAGGACATAAGTAGCGCGAACATAGCTCCGAGCATCATGATGTTACTTTCGTACTTACTCGCATGAGCGAATTCGCTCTCTGTGAATACACTCTGACGCGCACAGAACACCCAAAGTTATTTATCATGGAAACACTATCAAGTAAGACTTTCAAAAGTAAATCTAAAATCTCCGTAGAAAATGTAGATATATTCTACGTTAATTCCAAATTCATATATGTAGAGCGACATATAAAAATGCAGTTAATCACATTATACGTAGACGTAATAAAACAAAAATGCGGTTTAGAACAACAGGTATTAAAAAATGCACTCTCGTTAACATTCATTGCTCCGAGACGAAATGGCTTACAATGTAATGAAGAAGCTAGGTTGTATGGTAATTTTAGTAGCAGAAATAATTTACTTAGGAGACCGGAAAGGGTAGAAGGAGACAAAGATATTTCAGAATCACAGATGATATGCGAAGATGAGAGAGAAGCAGCAGAAAATTCAAGTAGAACTAGGACATATATAGAACTAAATCGTATACTCGACGATTGTGTTTAAAACGCACTTATACGTACGTATATTTTCAAATAAGAGAGGAAGTGTTACGTTAACTTAAATTTATAAAAGCAAACTATGGATCGTAAGTCCAAGTTTTTTTGAATATTGTTATGAATAGACGATATCTCATTTTGTATACTGAATTAAGCTAGAGTTGGAACGGGAATCTATCTTATATGAGATCATAATTATTTGCTCGTACATCTTTATTTACTAATTATATGCTCTAATATACATATATACATATGTATTATTAATACATTTCACTAATACGATTTAAATATAATTTTTCGTATAATTTCATATATTTTTAACATAATTTTTCGTATAATTTCACTCATACGATTATAATATATTGTAAAAGTTCAAACACTTATATTATAAAACACATATACACTAATATTAACATTATTATAGTAAAAAATGACACAACTTTAGCTAAGTCTAGACGTACGAGGAGTAGAGGAACGGCAGACACAAACACATGCACGAGATGAATATGATGAATCCATGGAACCTCATTTTCATTATCAACACGCAACGCTCTAAGCATTAGAGCTGGCGAGAACGCACACCACATCGAATGAGATTTTATTGGCTATCTCTGCAACAAGCCAGAGATAGAATCATGTTGGATCAATGACAAGACAACCTTCGCTGAAGCTACCCTTTGCTGGTTAATATTTTCTATATAAATGGCTGCATAGGCCATCTTCCATCGAATATTTGTTATTCTAGAAAAATTCAAGTGTAATACAATATAAATGTAATTGACTATTAAGACGCTTAGAGTCATCTAAGATTCATCTTAAGATATCATCTATAGTTATCTAAGATAATTATCTCTATAGATTAATATCTCTATAGATTAATATTGGAACGAAGAAAAAATATAGATATTTGGAAAAATCTGGTATTACTGGCTTTTTCATATCTGCATGGACTTTGTACTTAAGAAATTTTGACGCTGTACTCCTTACGAAAGCATAAGATTTCATTAGCATACGAACCTATTTGAAGTTGTAAATAAAATTGATTTTAAAACATAATTTTAAATCGGAATGTTTTAAATCGATATATTTAAATTGATCGACCGTAGATCAGTCTTTAAATTTATGCTTTGTATAAGATATTAATATATATTCAATTTAAATAAGTTTGTATTTAAGTAATTATATTTACGAAAGTGTTTAGTAGCAGAACGTTCGTATATAGGTACATGTATATGAAAGAAATTTACCTGTTCTGTAAGAATTACAGTGCTAGAAGCGACTAGTAGCCCTTCATCTACTATTGCTTTAGCCGGAAGAATGATGAAAATGAGTAGGTATAATACAAGCCCCGCTATCCATTCATAGTCCCATCTTTTTAAGGCGGATGCTACGTTAAATAATATCATAAATTATAAGTATAATTTTAAAGGAATGTTTTATGATATTTTTTCAATAATAAAAAACCATTTTATTGTTACATAATGGCAGAAAATGAAGACGTTTGTGAGTCCAAATATAGAACGGAATGTAAATTCCAAGTGTCGTTATGTTAAAAAAATCAGTAAGTAATGGATTTCTTTTTACAAATTGTTTCTCTGGTAAGATACTTTCCTTTGATAATTGTCTGCAAACAAGATAAAAAAGATAAAAATAATATTTCATATTAAATATATTTGCATTATATGAAAAAATGATCGAATTTGGTGAGAATTTTATAAATTAATCAATTTGACAATTTATAATTATATTGATGTACAGTAAATTCATTATTTCAAAGAGATTCGAATAAAATATTCGTTAATTTAATTATAAATAAAAATGTTTTTCTTTGAAGTACTAGACCTCGATAAATTATGATTGAAAATGTTTTTTATTAAAATGACTTGTTTAACTAAGAGTAAAAGAAATAGGCAAAATTGTTAATAAAACAATTATTAGAATGTACATGGACATCTATTAAATTTGATATGAAGAATTCTTTTATTTTCATTTTTATATTTCGTGAAATCAAGAATGAATTTTTGAAATTTCTGAATAATAAACAAATTCATTTTATGTATTCATATTTGCACACATTACGTATAGATAAATAATTATATTTATAGATTTATTGTTAATAAAATGGATTAATTAATTTATTAAATAAAATAAATGCAAAAAATCTAATGATCGAAGTATAATAAAATAATCGATAAATGATCATACATTGCAAGAATCATGAATTAACATAATTTTATATTTACATGATACTATGGTGATAGTATATAAGAAAGAAAACTATTACGTAGTAGTATGTTATAATAACACGTACACTTAATAACATGATAGTACGTATGAATGCTGTATATATATGACACAAATAAAATCAATGACATATAATGCCTTTATATATACAAACAAGAAAGGTGAGCCTTTCGCAATCAATATTAATATAAAAACTTTATTTTGTTTTAATTTCTCAACAATTACTATTAATTTTGTTTAATCCAGGTGAAATTTTATTTAGTTGCTCTTTATGTTTTGACAAAAAATGTAAGCTACTTAACTTATTGAAATATTAACTATAGAACAATCTACAAGGCTTTAAACAAGTGAAAAAAAGAGTGAAAGTCGCTATACGATCTACGTGACGTACTATGCGAGGGAAAATAAAAGGAAAAATAAATAAAATTTATAAAAATTGGACTCGAATGGATACATAAACATTCGCAATCGGTGATTTTATAATGAGAATGCTAGCTGAAATCCATGTACAATTTTCAATCGTCTATAACTAAAAGTTATAATAATATATAATAATGGGTGACATAATAGAAGCATTTAAATAATACTACTTATAAGTTACTGAACATAATACCAGTATTAAGTTTCTGCTTTAAATGTGTTACTTTTTTTTTTACATTTCTGGAGAAAAATTAAACGAATTTGATAAAATTTAAAAGAATTTGAATATACTAAAAACTTTCAAATACAAAAGCCAAAATTATGAAATATCTTATAATTACAATATGAAACGAATCTTTTATTACAGTATTTGTCATCAAAATTATCCGATATCTGTAGTATCTGTCGAATTTACTCCATATTTCCGATATCATATCATAAATGCAATTATTAAATTTCCCAATAATGTTATTCAAAATTTTCTACAAGAAACACAATGTAAATAACTTTAATAAATATCTACATACTTTCTCTGCGTTAAATGAATTATCTTATTTTATTATTTACAAAAGTTATGATAATAAAAATCAATAATCCCGTATTTACTTTTATGTTTGTATTTCAGTAATGGTTGCTTCATCTATCATCTTTTTCTTTTTATATTTGTTAATTATAAAACATTGATTTTTAAAATGAAGTATCCATTTTATTCTTCGTGTAAAATATTATATCTCTTAAACAATCATTTTTTAATATTTAAATGACTTAAAGAGTTTATGTAGAGAATATAGATCTTATTGATCATTCTGATTATAAGTGATTCAAACTTGTCAACAGTGGAAAAATTATGTATATTCATAATATAAACTCACCGTATAAATTGGAGACTCTTAAATAATTGCTTATTGTTATATTCGTTCAGTGCTTTAACTTTACGATTTTTTCATTCAATATTATTTCGTGTAAGGAGTTCATTCTCATGTGTGGACGATCGTGAAGAAGCATTTCCTTAACGATACAACACACATGATGATATACGAACGGACGAATGTAACTTTTCCTTTCGTATTATTTATTATATTATTTATTATTATAAAAGTGTACTGATCGGAACTGACATCTAGAGAATAGTAGATTTGTGCGTATATTCCAAATATTTCTTTGGTATTTTCGTCGGTCTTTAACGTAAATTCACTTTGAACTTTTTCGTTAAATCTATCTTTTCTCAGATAAACATTTTATGATTCTGTTAAATAATAGTGTTTGCGCAAAATTATACATACACGAATACACACAAATATAATAAAAAAATATTAATATCTTAGCTACATTAAAAAAATTCATACATTATGAATGTCAACATTAATTATTATGCATTTATAGCTCGAGTTGTTCGTAATTACGTTTTCATATGCTAATAATAGAAATGATCGTTACTTGATGTATATTTTTAATTATTAACTGAAAAAAGAATGAGATAGGAAAGCGTACACTTTTGCATGTGTATTGTACGTATGTGTATCTATTTTAAATAAATATTACGACGATGAAAAAGAGGTATTGCGTATTACCATATATTCTTTATCGATACCTTTGGAAAATAGAATACGAAGACTTGTTAACAGATAGATGGTTGCGATAATGACAGAATAACTCATTAATCACTCATTAAATCATATAATTACAGAGTAGATTATTCAAAAATAACAAATCAAGAGAATATATTGTACTTGTGAATGTCGATATTATGAATACATATATAAAATTTAATAGTATTTTTAATCATATTTTTATTTTTATATTTAATTTGTTTTTGTATTTAATAAATTGTAAACTGACTTACGACGTGAAAAAGTAGTATTATGATTAGCAACCAATCAATAAAATATCTATTTATGATTTTATCGATATCATTTTAAAACATATGGATAGGTTCCTGAAAGGGATTTAGATAGAAGAATTAAAAAATAAATTAAAGAATAATTAAAATTTTCTATTTAAAATAAAAACTGACTATTTCTCTTAGCAAAAAACAAAAAGAACAAAATCTTCCATCGTTCGTTCCTCGTAAGTTTATTTCTTTCATAAGAAAATAATTAGAAAATCTTTTACAAAATTTTTTTAAAAACTGCAGCAATATATATGATAGTTCGAATATAATTAAAAACAGAAAAAATAAACATTTTCGTAAAATATATATATTTATGTTCTAGCCAATATATTACAAAAGACAGTACCTTAAAGAAATGATTCTTTCAACATTAGTAATGCATATCTTATTTAATGTTCATTCAGATATAGGATTGCAATACCAAATTCTCGGTAAAATGAAATTCAAGAATTTATCAGGATACTCAACACAGTTTTGTCTTCCAAAGAATTCCATAGCATACATACTGCACATTACACCGTTGCCCAACATGAGGGTACACCATAGAAATAAATTGCCAGCTTTTCTTGTAATAAAAGTTAATGGGAAGCCTATGAAACCGAACAAAAGTATCATTCCGGGACAGAAAAATCGGAAAGCGAAACACATTATATATTCGTGAACAAATGCAGATATGCAAAATACGGAGCAAGTTGCGATGAATCTATTTTGGTTCGTTAAGATCTCAACTACATCTTTGTATACGTAGGCGTAAAGCCAATCATGTACGACGACGTTCCATGTCCTGTAATAAACGCTATAAGACGATGAATTCCACCAGTCCTAAAAATGAAATAAATATAAATTGTATGATAATGGTTAAGATTATGAATTAGTTTTATTAAAAGAAAAGGGGTAGATCATTTTGTCCTTTACTTTGTAAAACAATCGATCAGCAAAACGCAGTAGTTCAGCGCAAGCATTTAACCAAGCGTGTAAAAGACAATAAAATCCACAAAGGAAGAAAAGAATTCCAGGCATGGATGTATTGATTATATTGACAAACAATTCTTCCCTTCTCATAGGTTTCACTCCATGTTTCCCATACATCGGATAAAAGAAGCGTTTGCATATGAAAGCCATGTAAAATATTATCAACAAAACTTCTAGGTAATGCCAAAGGACAAACTTCCATCGAATATTTCTTGTTCTAGAAAAATTCAAATATAATACAATATATATGTAATTGATCATTAAGACGTTCGGAGTCATTTATAGATTTACCTAGGATAATTATCTCTATAGATTAATGTTGGAGCGAAGAAGAAATATAGATATTTCGAAAAATCTGGCATTACTGGCTTTTCCATTTCCGCGTGGATTTTGTACTTAAGAAATTTTGGCGCTGTACTCCTTATGAAAGCGTAAGATTTCATTAACATACGAACCTATTTGAAGTTGTAAATAAAATTGATTTTTAGAACTACATCTTAAATCGACATGTTTTAAATCGGTATATTTAAATCGATCAATCGTAGATCGCTCTTTAAAGTTATGCTTTGTATAAGATATTAATATATATTCAATTTAAATAAGTTTGTATTTAAGTAATTATATTTACGAAAGTGTTTAGTAGCAGAACGTTCGTATATAGGTACATGTATATGAAAGAAATTTACCTGTTCTGTAAGAATTACAGTGCTAGAAGCGACTGGTAGCCCTTCATCTACTATTGCTTTAGCCGGAAGAACGATGAATACGAGTAGATATAATACAAACCCCCCTATCCATCCATAGTCCCATCCTTTTAAGGCAGGTGCTACGTTAAATAATATCATAAATTATAAGTATAATTTTAAAGGAATGTTTTATGATATTTTTTTGGATAATAAAAAACCATTTTATTGTTACATAATGGCAGAAAATGGAGACGTTTGTGAGCCCAAATATAAAACGGAATGTAAATTCCAAGTGTCGTTAAGGTCATTAAAGACCAAATATAAAGGACTCTTGTAAATTTTCCGAAACTCCATATTATGATATTCATGCCAACATTTATTCTGGAAATATAATAAAAAAATATATACAGGAGTCGACAAATTCGTTACGTTGACTATACTTTAGTGAGATATACTTGCATTATATTTTTTATCAAAATTCAATGAAATTGAGATATAACTGGTCATACTTACGATCCACTATCCACGATATCGTATGTAATAGTATTTATAAGAAGTATTATTAGAATCGTTATAAATATATTATATACTGTCCGTACATGTTTGTTGGTGTTAAAAAGATCAGTTAGTAATGAATTTCTTTCAAAAAATTGTTTTTCCAGTAAGATACTTTCCTTCGATAATTTTCTGCAAATAAGATGAAGAAAATAAGGAATAATACTTCATAATAAATATGTTTACGTTACATGAAAAAATGGTCAAGTTTGGAAGAATTTTATAAATAAATAAACTTGACAATTTATAATATAATATATACAATATATTATATATATTATAAAACGTAATATAATACATTACGTATGATGCACAGTGGATTCATTTTTTCAAAGAGATCGAATAAAAGTATATTGGTTGACCTTATTTCAAATGCTAGACTTCAATAAATTCCGATAAGAAATGTTTTTTATTAAAATGATTTAAATAATTTTTATGCGATATCATCGTATTTATTTAAATTGTGATATAAAATTCAAATGAGAATAAACATTTCATATCTAAATCTGAACGTCAACGGTCATGTGTTATCATTATCAATTTCATGGTGACTAGGAGACTCGTAATCTCGGCAATAGCTCTATTTCTTTAATAAGGAGTAAGACAATGATAGTAACGATAAGGTAGGTCTTTCTTGATGAAACAATTGTAGGAATGTACATGGAAATCTATTAACTCTGATATCAAAGATTTTCTTTACTTTCATTTACAGATTTTGTTAATAAATATTGATATCAATGAATTCCAAACTTTCGAATAATAAAAAAATTCATTTTTCATATTCATATTTATACATATTAAGTATAAATAAATAATTATATTTATGTACTTATTATTTATAAAATGGATATACCAGATTGAATGGATTAAAAATTGAATAATCGAAATTTAATAAAATGAATGATAAATGATTATGTATCGCAAAGATCATGTATAATTATATAAATCTTATTTTAGATTAGCATGTATATGATACTTTTATGATAATAGTACAGGTAAGCAAATGTGTTGTGACGTAGTAGTACGCATGATCGAATGTATGAATGGTATATATATATGGCACAAATCAGATCAGTAGAGACACATATAATGCCTTCGTGATATGCAACGAGAGAGAAGGGTCTCCCTCAATCATGTTATTAGATTTGTTGGTTTTATTATACTGAATCTGAACTCATTCGTATATTGTTCTTGATTGTGGAATTTTTAATATTCATATAAATAGCATAAACGCGATATCTTACATATTTTTTTGCGATTTATCAAATACAAGCGGAATAGAGAATCAGTAATTTAAACTTGACTGTAAACATTTTATTTAAGTGCAAGCGCACTCGGATTTATTTGATACTACTATATATGATATTTTTAATCAGTTACTTCTTTCGATATATTTCTAGATAAATATTGGAATTCGAATAAATTTGATAATACGATAAATATATTTATATACAAAAGACGAAATTGTAATACATCTCGTAATTCTGATGCGATACGAACCTTTTATCACAATATTTATCACCCAAATTATCCGAATTATTGCGTAATGATATCTCAGATTTGTTTAATACCTCTGATATCATATCGTTAATACGATCATTGACTTGTTCGATAATGCTCTCCGAAATTTCCTACAAAAAGAACCATGTAAGGAGCTTTATTAAATATCTAATATATTATGCTAAATGAATTATCTTATTTTATAACTTACAGATATTAAGATTATAAAAACTAATGATTTCGTACTTGCATTCGTGTTCGTATTTCAGCAACGGTTGCTTCATCTATCGTCTTTTTCTTTTCATTTTTGTTAACTATAAAACACCGATTTTTAAAATGAAATAATTATTCAATTCTTCATAAAAATATATATTTCTTAATT
Source organism: Vespula vulgaris (assembly GCF_905475345.1). Classification (NCBI taxonomy): domain Eukaryota; kingdom Metazoa; phylum Arthropoda; class Insecta; order Hymenoptera; family Vespidae; genus Vespula; species Vespula vulgaris. The sequence goes on along the minus strand of NC_066590.1, from coordinate 9,072,115 downwards.
ATTTAATATTTAATGGCCTGAAGAAACTATGTCGAAAATCTTACTGATTATTTTACAAGTGCTTCAAAATTATCGATCATGAGAGAATTATCGTGATGTACTTTTGCACTGTACAATAGTATAACATTAAACATACAGACATTATAATTTAAAATAATAATCTATATGTATAGAAAAAAGCTTATCTTCCTATAGATTTTCATTATATATGTGTGTGTGTATGTATATTATATATATATATATAAGCCTACCTCGTAAATTTGAAACTTCCAAATGACCGTTCATCCTTGTATTCGTTGCTTCAACTTAGTGATCTCCTCCAGTATTATTTCGTCTGACTTTACCCTCGCGAGTAAAATCGATGATCTCTGAACAATTGAAAGAAAAACTTCTCGAGCATAAAAGCTTCCCCTTAGCGACACAGCACACGCGACGATAAGCGAATGAGCGAACGTACTCTTGTACGTTATAAAAGTGTACTGGTTGGAACTGATCTCTGGCAAATAGTAGAACTAAAATCGTGCGCGTATTTCAATTATTTCTTTAGTATTTTTGTTGACATTCAATATAGATCATTGCTAAAGACTTACAGTTAGATTTGCTTTTTTACGTTGTTAATCCAATAATAATTTCCTGGTAACTGTGAAATATTGTACGATTCTATAAAATAACTACGGCTTTTCGTGTAATTATATTACACGCACACACACACACACACACATATATATAGTTTCAAAAAAGAAAAAGAAAGAATATTTCCTTTAACAAGATTTATAACGCAAGTAGACGATTTTTTGTCGCATATAACCTTAAGTAAACAAAAGTGTGAAGAAGACATAAATTTACAGTCGATAACGAGTTTTACTTTATTTCATTTGTTGATAATGTCAGTTCGACCTCTTAATCGTCGGTTCAATAACATATCATCCTTTTGAAGTGTTACACGCTTCGCATGGTTAGTCAATAACAATGAATCTTCGAAAAATTGTATCATATACATTTCTAACGCCTCTTGTAATGCTTCTAGTGCGACCAATTGTATTCTATAAGAATATTATAGAAAACATTCTTATTTTCTTCGTATCATTGATCAGTTTTGTAGATTTGAAAATATTTGAAGTATGAATGAAGATGAATACCTGTAAATTGTGGAATATAATTCTATAAAAATTTGTCTAACTAAACGAACAAACGGTGCTCTCGGTATAAGAAGATGCGTTGTGTTTTGAAGATATATAATATTCCTTAATGCGAGTCTTCTGCGTCGTGGTATATTTCGACGTACTCTCGGTCGCTATTAAAATAATAATTTCAATTTGAGATTCTTTATTCATGGATAATTTAAATATAATCATAGTAAAGAAGATGCATGTGATCTTATTACTGCAGACTCTTCACTGGTCGTAGAAGAATCGACTCGCAAACGCATAATGTTTGATCTAAATTAATAAAATGAATTACTTCAATATTATATCCAATGGTAATTAAATAGATATAGTCGCATCTTCTTATCTGTCCTTTTTCTTTTGTTTCTGTTTTTGTAAACACGCAAGAAAAGAACAGATTAAGATTATAAAGTGACATTCGACATAGTAGTGATAATACAAAAAATAGAGAGAGAATAAAACGAATGAAAAAAAAAACAAACTTGCCATCCATTTCATCAGAAAAATATCATCGGAATTTATATTTCTTCCGTTCTTTTTTTTTTTTTTTAAAGATCTATTCTAATATCTGTTAAAATATTACTGCTTATATTCGCTAGAAAAATTTACTAACCTTGGCCAAGATCTTCGACGTACCATTATTACTAGTTTTTACGACGTAATATTTTTAAATGAGTGTTTTAAAATATTTTATTGTACCTGCCACCTTTGCGTATATAAAAGTTTTTTCGATATATTATTATATAAAATTCTTATCAAACGACAATATAAAGAATAAATCTACTCTTTTTTTTTATGATATTTGGTGCAACCGTTAAAAAATATTATATCAATTATGTGAACCAAAAATAATCTTCTCATTCTGGTAAACATTTTATAAATAAAATTCGATGCGATTAAGCCAATAAACGCATCGTTGCCATTAGAAACTTAAAAATATGCTCAGTTGATGTTGTTTCTCTATTTTATTATAATCCATGTATATATGTAATTCGTTATATATATTTTATATATAATTCTTTAGAAGAAAATATTAAACTATTATTTGCATTACATTGTGTGTGTGTGTGTGTGTGTGTTATATACATTACACACACACACACACACACACACACACACACACACACATAATTCTTTAGAAAAAATTAAGATTGAATTATCATTTGCATTACATTTTATTCAACTTAGATATAATACTGTATTATCATTAAAAAAATATAATTATTAATGTAAATCTGTTATAAACGTAAAATCGATTGTATCCATTATAATGTTTTTGTTCTATTCAAATAACTGTCTCAATCAGTGTAATCTTACATTCTATTCATGAAAAACTCCAATCACAATTTTGCAGATCTTCTTCATCTACATTTAGTAATTCTTTAATATCTTTAATAGGAGTTTCTTCTTCTCTTTTTTGTTCATTATTTTTTAATGATTTATCTTCATTTATTTCGTCACTTATATCCATCTTATCATCTGATTTCAAGTTTTTCTCTGGGGTTTTTTCCATGAAGAAATCTATTTTTAACTGATCATTTTCTTGTAATACTTGATTTATCACTTCCGCTTCGTCCATGAAAATATTTTGATTGAAACCAGCTTGGCATAGAATATTTATCTTTTTTTGTATTAATGACCATAAATGATCATCAGCCGTTTGTTTTGCCACTAAATATTGGATAACAACATTACTGTTTTGTCCAATTCGGTGTACTCTATCTTCTGCTTGACATAAGATCTAAATTTGAAACATTATTTATTAAGAAATCATAAATTATTAATATTAAAAATTATTTCAAATAGAATTTGATATACATAATTAAAAATAATAAATAATAACATACTCCAGGGTTCCAAAATAATTCTGCAAAAACTACCAGTTGTGCAGCTGTTAGCGTAATACCAGCATTTGCAGCAGTTATAGATAAAACAGCTACCAAACAATTTGTATTGTTTTGAAAATTATTGACCAAATCTTTTCTTCTATTTGAATTAGTCTTTCCATCGATCTTAATATATCTATAAAATTATTCTTACTTTATGAATAAAAGTAAAAAGACACAAGTTTCATTTAAAAGTACTAACAATTACCCTATTTCCATAGATTCTGCAATATCACATATTGCATCTAAAACATGTTGATGGTGAGCATAAATAAGACATTTCTGTTTAGTTTCAAACAGTTGAGTAACATGTTTACTGGAACATTATAATAAAAATATTAAAAAATAAAGTGATATTACACGTGCAGTACATCAAACGTAAATAAATAATGTTTTTACCATACAGCTTTCAATCTTACAAAGCTTGATTTATTATAATACTGAAGAAGTGCATTATGATGTTCCAGACCAGTTGAAAGTTTTTTCTCTAACTCTTTAGATATATCTTCCATTTCTTTTATACCAACTTTTATAAGAGCTGGATTCAATATAATGACCTTCCTAAAAATCACTTATCTTTGAATTTTTCCATAAGTATAGATAAATAAATACACATTATATATATATATATATATATATATATATATATATATATATCACCTTGTTTTTGATGGTAACTGATTTAACACATCAGTTTTTAATCGTCTAATCATACATGTTGATTTTAGTAGTAATTGTAATTCCTGCATATTTGATGATCCTGTAAAATCCCATCCAAAAACTTTTTTTTCTCCTGCACAATATCGAATTCCATATTCTTGATATCTAAGTGAAGCATTGTATTAAAATTGTATATAAATTATATTTCATTCGTATGTTATATTTAAGTTTAATACTTACCCCATAAAATTGCGAAGCACAAGATTAATCTGAGTATACAATTCTATTGGACGAGACAAGGCTGGTGTTCCACTAAGTAAAATTATATGTCGTGCACTAGATACAGCGCTTTGTACAGCATTAAATCTAGCAGTCTTATTGTTTTTTAAAATATGAGATTCATCCTGTAGAGACATTTTTGTATTTTAATTGACATAATAAAATTTTTTAAATGCACTTTATATTTAATAATACTCTAGTACATACCAAAATGACAAATCCAAAACCACGCCTTTTAAATATTTCTACTGCTCTTACCAATATATCATAAGATACTATAACAATTTTTACATCATTAATAAAGTCTTTAGTATTGATAAATTGATGAACATAATGTGCAGGTATAGATGGTAAAACATTATAAATAGCTTCAGACCATTGATACCTATAAAAATTATAAACAGATACAAGTATTATTTATTTAAATTTATTTATTTTAAAAATTTATTTAAATTAATATTTTTTAATTTCTTACCTAACAGAAGATGGTGTTACGATTAACAAAGGCCAACTATCTTTAAAGTAATACGCTATTCCCAATGCTTGCAATGTTTTTCCCAGTCCCATATCATCAGCAATTATACAACAACCATTTTTTGAAATACCGTAACTAAAAAATAAGAAATATTTGAAATACCATAATACAAAACATGAATTTAAATCTACCAAGTTTTTTTAATATAAATGGATTATAAACTTCAGTTATAAAAAATATTGTACAATATTTACCAGATACCTTCTTGTTGAAAAGGCATTAACATATCTCTCAATGTTGCATCTATTGGTGATAGATCAATGGAAGATATATCATTGGATGAATTTAAGTTTTTTTGGAAAATCTAGAAATATAAAAATATCAATCTGATTTTTTACAAATAAAGTCTTTATAATGAAATTGATACCTGAAGAACAGATTTTGGTATTTGTATTATCGAAAAATTAGATTTTAATTCTAATAGCTTCTTTATTAAATTATCATAATCTTTCAGATGAAAATTCCATATCTTTGTCTTTATGTCTAAAATATAATTTCTTTTTATTATTTGTAATTGTTAATCGTTATAAATATTATACAATACATTATATATTTAAATATTTTATACAATTTACCATATATTCTACTGTCCACCGTTTTAAATACTTCAATTACAGATGATAAATAAGATGATGTTTCTATCGCAAATCTTTCATTAGTAATCATATAGCATTTCCCTGTTATAACAGAATTAATACCAAAAAATTTCTGTGGTGTCATAGGTGTATATCTATTATTTGTTTTATATGTCCGCATAGGCCCAATCCGAGAATTGTTTGGTTCAGATCTGAGTATAGGATCAGTAATAGGACGTTGAAAACTACTTGTACTTTGTGAAAAACTAGTTATAGGTTTGTTTTGATTTCGTTGTACTTTTCCTGGATCAAATGGTGATTTTACTTTTGATTGAATTTGTTGTTTTCTTTGTAATGCTTCCAAACGTTTCTTTTCTATTTCTTCCTGCGTATATCGTACAGTTGCCATTTATACAGATGAAATTATCAAAAATATAATTATTTATTTGTTTATTTAAATACTATATAAAAAGTCAATGTTAAAATATTCTTTAATGTATTCTTTAAATAATTGTATAAGTTCACTGCGCAAGATGTATCACCACATTTTTACGTGTATTTAAATTTCTTTATTTCGTATTTATTCTTCAAAAAGATTGCGTAAAAGTTTATAGAGATGAAATTTCAATATATTATGCACGATAAAACTTGGTAGTTTTCACTTTCAATTTGCCTACTATAAAGAAGTACATAGTTCATGTTCGCGCCATAATTTGAATTGATTTGAATTTGCCATATGAATTGCTATATCCAATCGCTGACTTCTCTTTACAAGTAACGTTAATGGCGCTAACTTCGGATATCGATCTGAAAGCACTTGTCTGCATTTGCAGTAGTTTACGAGATATACGTGTTCTGCTTATCACATTTACTTTTTTCTAATATTGCACATTTTATAATTAGCTTTATTTTGTATAAATTAAGTTTAATTCTAAAACTGCCGTTAATTATAAGTTTTATATTTTGTGTTACAAGTACCCCACCCATTTACACCCGTACGTGCCAAAAGTCTGTAAGATGCGAATACTTGCATTTATCGTGTTTAATGTTTTCAGCATTGTGAATGGTCAGTTTCTAAATTTATTAAGTACAAAAAGGAATCTTGTCGCAAACAGTATTTATTATATTCTTATAGATAATGTTATTTATTGGATATAATTGTAGAAACAAAATAACATTAAGAAATTAATTTTTGTACCAGGTACAGTAGTTATGAGAACATTTGAAGCAAATCCAGATACAAAACGACTTTATGATGATTTATTATCAAATTATAATAGACTTATTCGACCAGTCATTAATAACACGGAGACTTTGACAGTATGGCTGGGATTAAAACTATCACAACTCATCGAGATGGTATAACATTAAATGATCTTCAAGTTATACAGGATAATAAAAAAATAATGCATTTGAGGATAAGTAAATATATTTATATTTTTTATTTATATCAACATTTTACAGAACCTGAAAAATCAAGTGATGATAACTAATGTCTGGGTAGAGCAGGTGAAGTATATTTGCACAGTAATCATTCAATTATAACTTATTATTTATTATATATTCTACAATTAATTATTATTTTTTCAATAGAGATGGTTTGACTACAAATTACAGTGGGATCCAGAAGAATATGGTGGCGTTGAAATGATATATGTGCCTTCTGAAAATATATGGCTCCCAGACATTGTGTTATATAATAAGTAAATAATATGAAAGATACAATCCTTTATTTAATTAATCCAGAATTTTAGATTATGTTGTAATTTTTATAGTTATATTTATTTTTTATAATAGATGACAAAACACCATATTTATTTTTTATAATAGAGGACAAAATATAGAACATAAGAAGTTGATTTTATAAAGTATTATTATTTGACAGTGCTGATGGAAATTATGAAGTAACACTTATGACAAAAGCTACACTAAAATATACAGGTGAAGTGTTTTGGAAACCACCAGCCATTTACAAATCATCCTGCGAAATTAATGTAGAATATTTCCCCTTTGATGAACAATCCTGTGTTATGAAATTTGGTTCATGGACCTATAATGGAGCCCAGGTTATAAAGTTTAATAAATGTTAAATTTATCTTGTTCACATATTAATATATTTAGATTAATTTTGAATTAATTTTTTACATGTGATCCTTACAAACAGGTTGATCTAAAGCATATGTTACAAGAATCTGGTAGCAATTTGGTAAAAATTGGTATAGATCTGACTGATTTTTATTTATCAGTTGAATGGGATATTCTTGAAGTCCCTGCAGCTCGTAATGAAGAATACTATCCTTGTTGCGAAGAACCATATTCTGGTAAAAAAACTCTTTTTACTATTCAATCTATTTTATTGACAAAGCAATTAATATTAAGTAAGGTAATTAAGTTAAGAATCATATTACTTTAATCTTCTTTAATGATGCAGATATTACCTTTAATATTACAATGCGAAGGAAAACTTTGTTTTATACTGTTAATCTTATAATTCCATGTGTGGGTATCACTTTTCTTACGGTATTAGTTTTCTATCTTCCAAGTGATTCTGGTGAAAAAGTAAGTTCATAAAATAGTTATGTAAATTTATATCTCTAAATGTTACGTATAAACTACAATTCTTTATATGTACTATTCTCCAGGTCTCATTATGTTCTTCCATTCTTCTGTCTTTGACCGTTTTCTTTTTACTATTAGCTGAAATAATTCCACCAACTTCATTGGCTATACCTCTGCTTGGAAAATATTTATTATTTACAATGATATTAGTGACTTTATCTATTTGGATTACTGTATGTGTTCTAAATGTCTATTTTAGGTAAGAAAATTAAATTAAAGTAAAATAAATCCAATAATTGCACATATAAATTAATAAATTATTTTAGATCCCCCTCAACACACAGTATGTCACCCTGGGTAAGACAAGTATTTTTAAATTGGATGCCAACAATTTTAAGGATGCGTAGAACTCCATATACTCCTGAAAATGAGGATGAATATATGGATAGTGGATATACTAATGAAATTGATTCTAGGTATGTTTGTGCCAATAAATTCTATTATTTTTATATAAAAGATATATTTAATACTTTCTAATTGTAAAATATAAATGATTGATTTAACTTTGCAACAGTGTGAGTGATTATCCACTAGAATTGAAAGGCACAGATGGATTTGAAAATGTCACATCCACATACAAAAATATAAGAGAGGATGATGCTAGAGATATTCCTCATGCATCTGGTATGTTATAACAGAGTCAATATTCGTTTAAATCTTATATTATTCAGTTACTCTTTCCATTTATACTATAAAAATATTATGAGCTACTTAACACTAATTAATGTTGAAATATTGTTACAGTTACTGACAGTGAAAATACGATGTCCAGATATTTGTCTCCAGATGTGATATCAGCCCTTAAAGGGATTTCTTTTATTGCACAACATATAAAAGATGCAGATAAAGACAATGAAGTAAAATTACTATGTTATATTATTATATAATCTTTTTTGTAGTGGATAATATAAATGTTTTATATGGATATGTATTTATAGGTGATAGAAGACTGGAAATTTGTTGCAATGGTTTTAGATAGATTCTTTCTATGGGTATTTACATTAGCATGTTTCTTTGGTACACTTATTATTATATGCCAAGCTCCCAGCTTATATGATACAAGAGAAGCTGTGGACAAACGACTATCTACAATATCATTACGTAAAATGCTTTTGCAACATCCACCTCAACATGAACTTTCTACTAAACTCTAAGAGACATTAAATTCTGAATCATAATCTCATTAACATAAGAGTCAATACATAGATATGTATTAACCATATTATTAGTCTAATCTAAAAATGAATATTAATTTATAAATATTTTAAATTGAATAATTTAATTACCTATGATAAAACCATACATTTATTAGAGAAAGGTTTACAATATTAAAATATACAATTGTAAATCTTTATTAGTAATTAATAGATGAAAAACAGATATAAATACGAATTTGCATGTATACGACGATGTACGTAAATAATGAAATAAGTTTGCGTATATGTATTACATACACTGCTTGCTTTCGATGCAAATAAATAGTTTACATGTTATACATTATTTTAATAGAATTTTATATCCCACTAAAGAAAATTTTCGCTTATAGAAAGATAAGTTTATTTTTTTATACAATATACAACTTTTTTCGCTGCTTTACAGTGAAAAAGTATATTTTTAGCCTTTAAGTATTTGGAATATAGAAATGATAATAAAGTTGTCCGGCAATGAGTTTTTATAATGAAATAAATTGTACACCAAGTAATAAAGTAAAGGAATGCTTAAACAAGTGATAATTTTAGTAATATGTGGATCTGATTAATGAATACTTTTATAGTTAAAATTATACTAAAAACAATGTTTTGAATATTTCTTTTTTTTTCATATTATATGTGAAGTTGATGATGATCACATCAGAGAGCAAAGAAATTCCTCATTGAATGTTGAATTTCTATTATTTTTTTTTGTAAAGACAATCATTCTAGATCGATTATCATTAAATCTGGTGATTCACTTGTACTGCTTATAGAACTTGTTTGAGATTTTTTGGGAGGAGTGGAACTTCTAGTTTTTTTTTTTGTACTTTGACTTGGTACGGAATCTTCGTCATCTTCATCGCTATCTGATATTAAATCAATGACAACTGTACGTTTCTTCTCCTTTAATACTGGTATAGTAGGACTGCTTTCATCTAAATAAATATATAAAAATAATATATGAAACAAGATATATTGTACCTTTCATATAATTTATTGTCATATCTTACCAAGTTCTACTGTATCCACATCTATTTTACGATCTTGTAAATTAGTTGCCACTTTTGTTTCAGTTTTATCCCTATCTTTCTCTTTTCTTAGTACTAAATTTTCCCAAGAACCATCTTGAAGCAATTGTATCTCATTAACATCAGGTAATAATTTCTTAGAATTTAGAACTTCTTGAAAATACCCATCAATAACAAGATTGTCATGTAGAGCAGGTTTATCACATACTGGGCAATTCCAAGTTGGTTTTCGTTCATTCATTTGTAAAAATAAAGATGCATCAAAACACTGTAAATGTGAGCATGTTGATGCACGACATGGTGTATTCATTCTCATTTTTCCCAAAGGACAAGCTAACGATACTCTGAGTGATGTAGTAGCTATTTCACTATCTGCGTCTTCATTTAGTTTTTCTTTTACTAAAGATTATAAAAAATATGAAAATTAAAATATACAATAAAGAAAAAATATTAGTATGAGAATAGGTTCATAACATATTTACTTACTTAACCCTCTGGTGTAATCAGAATGTCTAACACCTCTATTCTTTAGTCTTGTTAATAATTCTGCACTCGAAAGTTTTCTTACAAGATACACGGCGATTGCATATCGTCTGCCATAGTCGGATGACCAAGAAACATGAATTTGATTTCCCACAGTAGGTGACAATTTAATTAAAGGACTAATATTTACTGGTCTAGGAGGTCTTTTTGGTTCTACACCAGGTTTATTTGTAGGTATAGGATTCTAAATAGATACAATTAATTATTAGATCTATTAGTTATCATATTTTTTTAATAATATTATAATTTATTAATAAATGCTAATTATTATTTATATATATTAATTAAATAGTTGTCAAAATTGTTTTAATAATAAAAAATTTAGTTTTACTTACAGGTAATTGACAGAGTTTTCCATTAACTTTTACAACGATATTTGGTGGAAAATAATCTTCTTGTTCACATGATGTTTCTTGTAAACAAAACCTCATCTGTACCTATATATTATATTCCAAAATAAAATAAAATAAAAATTTAATATGATGTTAATAATTTATATATGTTTGAAATAAAGTAATTTACCTGTACCATGTAATCCATTTTGCTTCCTGCGCGACAATCTCGAGAACTAGCTATATCAGTTGACTGTTGTGGTGTTAAATGAAACATAAACGTATTTTCTTGTACTCTTACTGATCCTTGTGGCATTAAACTAGATGGTTTCAATAATTCTGCTAATAAATCAAAAAAAGGTAATTTTTTCAATTTGACATCTGGATGAACAGGATATTGCCCAGACGGTATTTGTAATGGTACTGGTAATACTTTAGGTGCGTATGGATATGGATTGTATGTTGCATTTGTTCTCTAAAATATTAAATTTAAATTAGTTAATGTAGATTATAATAAAATAATATATAATATATATAATAATATTTTACTTGTGGTGCTACACTTGTGTAACCTGCAGACTGATATACAGGAGTAGTTCTAGGATTTTTAGGTAAAGATGCTTGATGTGCAGGTGGAAGTTCTTTCTCAGAAGCAACTGAACTTTGTGTTTGTTGTTGTTGTCCGATAGTTTGTCTATAAGAATTTTATGTAAGTACATTACATTAATAACATTTAAAATATTTTATTTAAGAGAACAATTAACGCATTTACCTTGTATAATAACTTCTAGAATGCATACTTTGATCAATTTGAGTATCTCCAGTTCCATCAGTTTGAACATACATTTGATGTGCTGCTAATTGATCAGCTCTATATAAATTAATAGAATTATATATTTTCTAATATATATATAATGATATTTATAAATTAAATTATATCAAACATATATGAACGCATGTACACTATTTGTTATACTTGAATAATTAATTAAAAAAAAATTATTATTAATTTAATATCAATAAATTTCTCATATCTCCCTCATATTATGAAAGAATAAATCACTAATTATTTAAAAAGAATAAAACATACTATGCAATGATAAAACATACAATACAATGTAATATTTGGGTTATTTGCCAGTAGTATTTTTAATTTTTACTTTAATAAAGTTTACTTTTATGTTCTTATAATAACTTGAAAAGTTTACAACAAATTCAAGTACTATCAATAATAATAATTAAATCATCAAAAGAATATAAAATCGATATTGATATTGAAATATATTATTTATGTTTATATATGTTTACTTACTGTATCGTCTTGTATAATTCTCGTATTTTAAGCTGGACCGGATGTGATCTGAGACGTAATAATTCTAATGCTCTTGTTTGTAATTCGTTTTTTCTGCCGGACTTATTTCTACCAGCAAAACCCAAAAGCATTTGAAGCTCAGATACTCGGAAACTTAATACCATATTCTGTAATAAAAATCAAATCATGTACATGCGTTTACATTTCAAAACTTTCATGTGAAATAGAAAATAATATATTTGACATTGTACGATTTAATAATATAATTCTTATTAAGTTTTAAATAAATTATAACATCATATTTATTCGGAAAAAGTAGAAATTAATTTTTAAAAAATTAAAAAAGTAAAGAATAAATTATTTATATTATACAACTTTGCAATATTGAAAATTAAAAGCAAGAAATATGTATAACAAAAGATTATTATTAAAAATATTATATTATAGTTTTACAATAGTATATTAATTTTTGCAACACCAAATATATTTTATGGGTTATAAACTCTTATCCTTATCACCATCTGTGTATATACATATATATATAATATGTTATTATATTCTACTATATATATATACACACGCACGCACGCACACACATCACACACCATTTAATTTTAATAAGCAAATATTATTAGAATAAAATACCATAAAACAGTGAATATATAATAATTAAGGCCTATGATAAATTTATATATAGATTGCAATAAAACTACATTCTGAAAAGTGGAAATTTTGGGTTAGCTGTCAGTAATGAACAAAAATATATTCAATATTTAACTTCCATTACTTACAATTACCTTCCATCAATAATGTTTGATTCTACCATATTTGTACAATAATTACAATATTACGAATACAGTACGCGACTAGAAACTAATTTTTTTATCCAACAATACTTCGTGTGAGTATACAAAATATGCAATCAAAGTAATAATTGAAACTACAAGAGGGCAACATGAGTAGCCCAGCGATGCAGATCATTGACTTGTATTCCAGTGTGTTGGAACAACTTTTCACTGTTTAATACTTTACTTACCTCTAACTCTTCTGTTTCCGCCATCTTCTTCTTATTGGCTTTATCTTCCAAAAGATACAACAACACAGCGTGTGCTATCGCTATGGTTGAAAGCTTAAAAAAAATTGGCAAAATAAACGGCATTTGAAACAAATGTTAGTTCAAAAATGAGTAAAGATTTCCTGCAATGGCTGCGCACACCTCGTTTATCCAACTTGAATTCATATAATACAATAACCTTCTTCAAATGGCGTAACTCTGCCATCTACATTCGTTACACCAGTAGAAACTGGTAAAAATTAAATGACGATATACTTCTCATAGTAATTTATAATGTTCATAAATAAATTCAATTTGAAATTATCAGATCTTGGTATGAAAAGTTTTTGGTATATAAATGAATATATTAAATAAATATGAATTAATTACAGATTTTACTCCTCAATTAATAAGTCCTTTTAAAAATGTATTCAGCCAAGATGTGTAATCAATGAACATTTGTAGAAAATGTTATATCAGTTTTATAGCATTTTAATAAATTAAGTGATTAGTTTATACTTCTATTTACTGTTTGAGTTATTATGTTCATAATAAAAATGATAAGAACAAGGAATTAAATATTTTATCAGCTAAATATTTCACAATTTCAAAAATGAATTGAAATCTAATTATTTATAAATTTTATTCTTGTTTAAACAAAAATTTCATTTTCAAAAGTATCTAAATATAATTATAAATATATTAAAATAACATTACTTTCTTATGATCAATATTATTACAACTTCATAGTAAAAACGTTATGTCTAAAGTTGCTAAAGCGTAAAATATTAAAAGTGTTCTCAACTATTAAATTTCATTTAGTTTCAAAAAATATACACTGAAATAAAATGAAAATAATAAGATGGTCAACAAATAAAATAGATATTAAAAAAAAGAAAAAAGAAAAAAACTGTATATAGATAGCGTTGCTTACACTGTACACTTATTTTATTCTGCAGTTGTCTATCTATGTTTCTTTTACATCCCTAAGAAATGCGTTTTGTTAACTTTGTTATTTTGGGTAGCATTTCCTCTCATTCTAATTGGAGTTATTTATATTTATATGTTATTTTGTCATTAGAATTTTCTTATATATTACAATTCTCTAATATTATTGATTGTAATAGTTATACATACACATAATATTATATAACATATACAACTATGTTGCGTAAATAAAAATCATTAAAATTTTTTTTTTTTTTTTTTTTACATGAAATGTAAAATATATTTAAGAAAATATTAGAGAGATTTAAAAATAATGTATTAGAATGTTACGTATAATATATATATTAAATATTAAGCATATTAATATTAAACACAAAAAACAATGCCTTAGTAATAACAATATTTTAATTGCATTATTTATATTCATCAAATATTTGTTTAATTATAAAATAAAATAAACGATGTTACTTTTATAACTTTATATAATAATAGGAGAGGATAGGATATTGACAATTAAAATGATTATAATAGAATTGACATTTTTGTAACATTCTCACATTTTCATGTTTATTCATGAAACCATCTTTCAATAAATTTAAATTCTATATTTTTCTATAAACAAATTGATGCATGTAATTACTGATAAATGTTCTAATGGAAATATGTGTGTCTTATGTATGTTAATATTTTTAAAATCTTAAACCTAGGCCAGTCTTGCTTAGTGAACATTATTTTGCAAATTGTATGTAAGATATAACTTTCAATATATATTTCTGACATGATTGAAGAAATAAATATGTGTAATAAAATTATTTTACAAATTAAAGAATTAACGAATGAGTATAAGTTAATGAAATATTGATTCATAATTATATTCATTTCCTTCAAAAAAAAGTATTTGTTATATTTATTAATTAAATACTAAATATATCTTTGCAGATTATCATACAATATATCTATTTATCAATTTATAATTTGGAGAAACACAGCATTTTGTGGTATATATAGCTATAATTTTATTATTTTATAGTAATTTGTACCATTTGAAATATATAAATCTGTTAACAGAATTGTATTGGTGTGTTCTCAATCAGGCACGTTAGCAAACAATGCACGTGCGAATACAACTTACATTCTATATAATGAATTTTTTTGATTTACAAACTAATTAAAAAATATGCTATGACTGGCAGTTTTTCATGTGTTCATAGAGAATGTTATATAAAAAAAATTAATGGAGAATAATATAATAATATATATATATATATATATATCAATAGGTTTATCAGAAATGCTACATTATATTATTTCAATATTTTTATATTAGACATGCATCCTGCTTTCCACAACAATCTCATATATGTAACAGAACCAGAGAAAATTTTGATATTTTCATATGTTTATTTATTTAATTATTTATTTATATAATAGTCGAATTCTTTTTATAAATTTTTTACTCAAATAAATAAAGTAACAATTAACGTTTGTCATGATTAGTAAAATATTGCTTATATTCAGCCAAATTTGCTGTTTCTTATTAGATTATTATCACATAAGTTACAATATGAAATTGTTTCTTAATGATCCCTATCACCATTTTGTACATTAATAGTACTTTTATATGCATTTAGAATAAAAGAATTTATTATAGTGCCTTTTCTGTATTTTCTGAATGTTATGAAAATTGATAAAAGAATTCCATCAATACAGCTATGTAAATATTCACTTTTGAAAACTGTATTGCTCTATGAGCATATATTTTGGTGTCTTTGTTATTATATACATTTGAAATTCATACAACGTTTTTAAAGTGTTGTGTGATACATTATCTACTTAAAATAAAACAAGAACGTGTTTTTAAAAAAATGTACTGTCTGATAATATTTGTGTAATGAAACTCATGACTTGATGATTATTTTTTTGCATTTTGTAATCTTAATAACATAAAAGGTGTTAAGCACACTTCAAATGTGCATTGTTTATTCTAAAATGTATTGTTTTAGTTCCCTTGCATATTTATCTATATATACAAAAAAAATTATTAATAAATAAATTTACTATAATAGAAATGTAATCTAAAAAAGATAAATGATTAATTTTTTTATTTATAATTAAATGGAAGCTTAATAATTCAATTAAATAATTCAATTAAATAATTAAATTAAATTGTGCATGTTTTTACCATTGTTTGGATATATCTTTCTTTATCCGTAATAAAAAACTTGAGTATTTCTTGTAAAATAAATTAAATGCACATCAGTAATTTAATACTATCTCTAAGACTGGAATTTGTATGTTTTATTACATATCCAAATACAAATCAATTTTATATGAAAACTTATAAAGTAATATTGTATTCAATTAACTAAGAAAAAGGCAGTAACTGATTGTAAATAATATAAAACTTAATATTTAAATTAAAAATGTTTTTTTCCTACTCGATATCTTTGATTTGTTAAATTGAAGGATCTATATTACAAATTGTGTTTAAAACTGATAGTATAACTTTAATGTAAAAATAAAAGATAGTAAATCTATACACAATATGTATGATTGGATATTATACAACAAATAAAAATAATAAAATATAAAGATAGTTATATATTTAGAATGATAGTTGCATGTTATGATTAAATTTCAAGTAAACATCAAATGTTTAAGCATTTTTATCAAATTATGATGAATGATGTAACTATGACAAAAAATCAATTTAACAACTTGATAATTACATAAATTGATCAATCAGTCTCATAAATAAAAAAAGAAAAAGAAAAAAAGAACAAAAAAAGAAGAGAGAAAAAGAAATATACATTTACTTTGGTAGTTTCTTAAAATAACTACTAAAAAGCAAAAAATCTATTAAATATCACTTCAAATAATCAAATTTGTTATAGTATGCACAGATTATTGGCATTAACAAATTTATCCAATATATATACAATTATTGCTATTATAAAGGACTGACAATTGGCATGACAGCAACATTGAAAAAAGTCAAATATAAGAAGCAATACTGGATTATATTGCAGAAGTAAGAATGAAATATAAATCTTCATATAAGAAATACATTGATACCAATTAATTAGAAATACAAAATAATATCTCAATATTTTTGAACATTTTGTTCCAAAATAGATCCGTTTTAAATTTTAGAAATGTTTTTCCAAAATATCCCGATAATCTCTGCAGAGTAAGTCCATATAATGATGTATATATTAGTAATTAAATTAGAATAAGTAATAAAATAATATTCTCTATCAGGAACCGATTTTCAATGAATCTATTATATAATTCTAAATCTTATTACATCATGTGTTAATATTGATATTGTTTGAGGCATCTTTGATTTCTATAAGTGGACTCATTATTATAACAATTTGATACAATACAGTATCATAGAATGTGGTTTTTTGATACAAATAAACATGTATACTAACATTTTCGATATCAGTTTCGGTCCCTGATATAAATTATGATTCAAAATATTTATAGAAAATATTTCATTAAGAAATAGACTTCATCGGCAGAAAGGCAAAATCTGTTTGTAAAATGCAAATTTCTTTTTATATAATGCTCATTGAACGACGGTATCGTTTTCTAGAATTAGTTATAACAATAGGAACCGATATTGGAGCAGGGGGAGTTACAGGTGTAACAGGAGTTACCGGCGTAAGAGGAGTCACTGGCATTTCAGCCGTTTGGGCTGAAGAGGGTAGCCTGAGCTACCAAATATAGTTTTCAGTTTGTGGAGCTCGCATAACTCCCACACCTCCACCAAGTCGTCTATAATTCATACAACCACATAGTTTCCACTGATTTTGTTCTGGATCATATACTTCAATTGTTTTTAGATATGCTGTTCCATCGAATCCACCTACTGCATACAATTGACCATTCACTACTGCTAAACCAACCTGTTTCAAAACGTGGGTCAATAAAAAAAAATTGAAACAATAAGGTGATCTTGATGCATTAAAATGAAATGCATTTAAAGTAAATGCACAAGTAGACTTACTCCGCTTCTTCTTGAAGTCATGGCTACTATAGGACTCCATGAATTTGTGTGAGGATTATATCTTTCTGCACTGGATAGCTCCATACAATCATCGCGTCCTCCCACAGCATAAATTAAATTATTAAATACTGCACAGCCTAAATGTTTACGTCTTGTAGACATTGGGGATACTTGAGACCATTTGTTGTGTCTAGGATCATATCTTTCTACAGTATTCAAAGGCGATTGTCCATCGGACCCGCCGATAGCATATAAATAACCGCCAAGCACGGCAACAGCTACTCCTAATCTTCTTGTAGTCATTGGTGATACTTTTGACCATTTGTTTTCTTTAGGATCATACCTGAAATATATACATATATATATTTTATATAAATATATAATGTTTTTTGTATTTCAAATAATAATCTTTCGCCTATTTCTTAATTTAAATAAATCATTTAATGAATTAAATATAGCAGTATATTTGCATTGTATAATATTGTAAATAAAATAAAAAGTCATTTACCTTTCAACATGATTAAGACATTGTACTCCATCTTGACCACCTACTGCATAAAGATAGCCGTCCAAGACAGCAACACCTACACTTGTTCTACAAGACGTTGTAGGTGCAACATCACACGACCATTGATTTGTTTGAGGATCATACCTTTCTATACTATTTAAATAACTTTGTCCATCGTGTCCACCAACAGCATATAATAATTCATTTAAAACTGCTACTCCTACACCACATCTTCGTTTACTCATTGGTGCAACCATTTTCCAATCTCCAGTATTAGGATCAAATCTTTCGACACTTGCAATAGCATCACCAGAACACCAACCACCAACAGCAAATAATACTTCTCCTCTTCTTGTAGGCTTTCTAGGACGTGTTCTGGGTCCTTGCATCAATGGTCTTTCTTGTGGCAATAATAAGTAATTCTTTGCTTCGTCAACTAAATCTCTACATGCATCATCTGAACGAACTAATAAATCCGATCCTACAGTGCCTACTAAAAATTTTGGACTGAGAAGTGGCAACCGCACATGCTGTAAAACTTGTGCTAAGTGTTGCCTTCTTTCTGTTACATTATATTTAACCCAATTCATTACAGCACTGAAAACTTGTTCTTCTGTTCGTACATTTAATTCATCCGATGATATAATATCAACTAATTGTCCAACAGGTAATAACAAAAATTCTTCACTTTCCATTACCTACATAAAAACAGAAAAAATATTATACTGTTGAAATATTTAAACAATTTGAAATATTTAATATATTATCAAACATTTATCATTTTACTGAAATTTGTCAAAAATTACCTCTTGAAAATTATGTTGAGTAAATTTATCAGCAATACGTAAAAGTTCTCGACATGAATGAGTATCTGCGAAAGCTCTTATACCCAAACAATTTGATGGATCCAATTGTCGTTTTAAAAATTCACAGCATATATCTTGAATTTCTGCTAGCTGAAGAAGGCACGCTGCTGGAAGGAGAGTTTGGACATTTGCTTCTTCGACAATGATGTGCGAAGTATAGCAAAATTCAATGAGTAATTCCATTGCCAATTCGTCTATGTCACGTATTGTAACTTCAGTCTGACGAGATTCTGCTAATTCTCCAGTAAACATAGCTCTGTAGTAATATTCAAAGAAATATAACATATGTTTTGTATTTTTTGTTACTTATTTATTTCTTTATTCTTTCTTATTTTTTATTACTTATTTTTAATATTTGAAATAAAAAACACAATTACCTGAAATATGGACTACAAGCAGAAAGAATGACTCTATGTGCAAATATCTTCCTAGAACCAATGTTAAGAACAACGTCACATAATTCTCTATGACGACGAAGAACATTGAGTTCAGTAAGCATAGCACGGGGATGTTTTTCCGATGTATGACTTAAACGTGCTGGAGAAGTAGCACGTTCTACAACCATGTCACCCATCCTTTGTGAGGATGGGACACTTGCCCCTGCTCTCCCTGAGGCACCCCTGGTCCCTCCAGCTAGCTGGAGGCGCAGTGGGGGTGACGCCCAGCCCCACACCGAGTCTATCTGCAACACCATTCACCGACCACCACAAGTATCGAAAGTACCTGCAGCAGCTCTGCTTCTACTATACTACCTTTACCTAAAAATAGAAATTAATATTAGAAAAGTAAAACTATTCAGTACTCATATTTTATCACAGTTTATTCATTTGATATTCAGTAATTATTTTTGTACAAGACATAATAATTAAAAAATAAATAATAATAAACATATACTAGTTTTGAAACTAGTCAAGTAAAATAAGAAATACTGAAAAAATGTATTATACACTTACTGAATACATTTACGATTATCAGGTAAATACAATTTTCTACAAAAAAATAGTTGCGAGTATCACATCTATAACTTAAATAGTTGGAAGTCATGCAGTTGTACAGATCTGTGAAATTTTGAGATATACAAAACACTTCTATAGATAGAAACAAGCAACTGTCAACTTTAGTTATCTGTATCAATTAAAAACCAATTTTATATATCATCTCTTTGAATCTGACTTTATTGTTTTTGTATAAAATGATTGGCAAGATTTAACAGAATAGCAAACAAACAAATGTGTTTCACAAAATTAAAATTCGCAACGTAAAAGTGACTGGTCAACAGAATGTGTATTTACTTTCAGTTCGTTCTCAAGCCCACTGACATTAAAGAATTCTTCAGTTAGTCTTCGTTTATACTATTTCAGAAAAAAATTCGTCATGTAACGATTTGTTTTTTAATGAAACGTTAAGATAATGTCATAAGGAAAACGTTAAAAATTATTCTACAACGCGTACCGCGGTATTCGACGCGGGTAAACTTTCATTTTAACAAATATCTGACGATTCGTGGATACCATTCGTATACACCATGATCGTCATGGACTGTGCATACATACATTCAGTCCCATCCAGCTGTATAGATCATTGTATACATGAAAAAATTATTCCTAGATTATAATTACAGTATGGAATCTAGGGAATTTTCTTATGTGGCTAATAAAGAACATTACAATTTTATTATTTTGTTTTATTAATTTTAATATTTCAATAACAATAATTAATAAACATAATTTTTTTAATAAATAATATATATATATAAATAGTTATAATATATAAATCATTCCATGAATAATACTTGAACCATTTCGATTGATTATTATATGCATGTATGAACGAAGCATAGTATTGTTTATACTGTAAGAGCTGGCTGATAATACGGTTGACAATAACAAAACTATGTCTAACGAACCTGCTATAACACAACTCTCTCATCATTTACAACAGAAATTATGTCAAACACGACCACCTTATCGACAAGGGAAAAAGTTGACTGCAGTTAAGGTAGCCTCGTCATGTATCCTTTTACTATACTATGTAAATGTGCGTTGCGGACATTTAGGTTATGTTAACTCTATTTTATAGTTATATATTTTTGTTATATTAATATTTTTGAAAGTTCTATTGCAAACATGTTAGAAAAAATATTTCATTAATTATTTTAGTTAATATACGGTTTTGTTTTTTTAAATGATCTTGAATATATATGTATATGTGCGTGCGTATGTGTGTGCAAGATTATGCATATTTTAAATAAAGTGATATATATATATTATATGTACTTTTAAATAAAGTAATATATATATATATATTATAATTATTTTTTTTTCATTTTACATATATTTTCTCTAATGCGCCACCTCCACTTAACAGATATATACGATTAATGATGAATCACAACATTTGATGATTTGTGATGTACCACAATTGCAATTAAAACAAGAAGTAAAAAAACTTATCTTTCCTTATGGAGCTGTAAAAAAAGTTCATGTAGTTTCTAATTATCCTTCAGAAGAATTTACAGAAGCATACCATGTACATTATGAAGATATACGAAGTGCAAGGTTTATACTTAGAAAATATAATTATGTTTAATTTCTTAAATTATCTAATCTGTATTTATGCATAGCACTAACAGAACTCTCAACGTTATTTACAATATATTGTGCAGAATAGCAAAGCATTTTCTTGATGGGAAGAATTTTTATGGTGGTATTCTACATGTTTTTTATGCTCCTGAATTGGAATCTGTATCAGAAACAAGAGCAAAACTTATGCAACGTCATAAAGATGTGTCTGTACGATTAAAACGTAATAAACAAGATTTTGCATATGATAGGTATGTATAAAATAATAATCATAGTCAAATTATTTATCATGTATTAATATTTCATAAAAATATATTTATCTATAATATTAGGAAATTATCTCAAGGAGAACAAACAAAAACCTTACTGTCTACAGACCAGTTTAACCAAACTGATTATCAAGCTATTTACAATGAACCGTTTTTTAATAATGATCAACAATTAAATCATGAATCTAATGTAGCAATAGAAAGAAGAAATATTCAAAGTACTAAAACTTCAACTGCAACAACTGTATTACCAATTCAATCTAAAATAATAAATACTGGAAACATAAGTGATGCAGGACATTCATTAGCAGAAATAAAAAATCATGATAAATGTAAAAAAAGAAAAAATTACAAAGGACGGTCTATTAGAGATAATATCAAAGTTAAAGTCATTAGACCATCAATCATAGATACTAGTACTATTCTAAAATGCGATAATAAAGATAAACATATTAAAGATAACACAATATCTAATAACACAAATAAGGAAGAAAAAAATACTATTGTTGTTAAAAAAATAACCAATAATAATGCTATTAAGAAACGAATCATTATAAAAGATTCAAGGTATTATATTTGTTAAATGTAATTTATTTTTACGTTGACAAAGAGAAATTTATTTACAAATTTATATTGCTTAAAATAATAATATTAATTAAATATTAATTTTTCAGTATTAAACAGTTAGTGAAACCAAGTCAAGATCTTCAAAGTTCTATACAAACAATGAAATTTCAAATACGATCAGCTTTACAAAAGTGTGAAAAGAGAGAATTTCTTGTCTTAACCAACAATAAATATGAACCATAAATATATTAACTGCAAATAGTACAAAAGGTTTTACAATTTCATTTATAAAAATACATTAAAACTTATTTTATATTTACATATAATCATTTAAATAATAACTGTAGAATTCACATCCCATTGAATTCCTTTAAATTTTGATTTTGCATAAGATCTCTTATGTGGTGGTGTATTTTCATGTTGTATCATATTACTGAAATTTTTATTCTGTAACATATGTTGAGGGGATTTAGTCAATATTGTATCTAATTGAGCATTATTACACCTACTTCTGAGAGGTGTTCGTTTCTAAAGAGAAAAAGAAAATTAAGTTAATGTTATTACCATAAGAAATATTATTTATATTTGTATATAACACCTTTGTATATAATACCTTTGATGTTTCATTTATATTTGAATTATATGGTACGAAAGCTTTTCCATTTGTTTTCATTTTCTTTCTGTTCTCCAATGTATCTTGTACATTTTTATTTTCAACTTCAATTTTAGATTGTTCAGGTATCGGTGTACTTCCTTTCATTACATCATCATCAAATATAGCTTCAATTTCTTCTTTAGATGGACATGAAAATTTTTCTTCATCATTTTCTTGATTACTATATTCATTAATCTCAGACTGCACCAAACTTTCTGATAACACTGAATCTCTCCATATTTTAATAGTATTTATTCTTGTGATATTTTCATTTTGTGAGCTTTTCTCACTACAAACATTATCATTGTTATCATCTTTATTACTAATATGATTAGTATTTTCACTTACATGTAATTCTAATTCATCTGTGTTTTCAGAAATATTTAATTGCAAAGATTTTATTGCTTCACATGTTTCATCAACCAAAGCTAGTATTTCGGGTGTATTAGATGATGTTGTTTCACAATACAAAAATTTTTGATGATCATTTGGTTCATTATGTAATTCTAAATTTTCTATGGATTCTGTTTTTAAGTATTTAGTTGTTTTTTGGATAAGAATCGGAGTTCTATCAAAATCTGTAGATGGAGATCTTGGATCAAATCCTAAACTCGCACAATTTGTAAGATTCATTGATTTACATATTTTTGCATTATTTTTCAACTTAATAGTTGGTGTTTCGCAAGTTGTAAAATTTTCAATCTAAGTAATAACAAATTTAATATATCTTAATATATATATTTATAAGATGTTCGTTAAGAAAAAAATGTTAAGAACTAATTATAATAATGATTCAAATCTAAATAACTTACCAAAATTGGTGTTCTTGGTTGATCAATATTTGGTGATCTTGGATCCAGATATTTGTTTGATGTTAGAGGTGATATTGTTGCATCAAAATTGGTTTCTAAATATGGTTTTCTCTGCATATGTTTTGGTATTACATCAACCCCCATCCTTGCACTCTTAGATGGTGTACAATGTATCTATTAATTTTTGTTTCATTATTTTTGTTATCTATTTACTTTTATTATATAATTATAAAATAATGAAGAACATTTATATACGAAAATACAATATTATCAATAACTGACAGCAAGTATAAAATTAATTTATATCATATTTTAAAATAAATTGAATTATACAAATTATATAGTTATAAAAGAACATTGTACTAATTAAAAAATCTTACCTTTATTGGTGTTCGACATATCTCGGCAGTAATTGACCTAGGATCTATCATCAATTTTCTGTGCGTAGTTGATGGAGTAATTGAATTACATTCTTTTACAACATTTAATTGTTCCACAGTTTCAGTCACATTTGTATTATTTTCTTCTACACTATCATGAGAAAGAAACTTACTCGTATAATTACCCATCACAGATCTATCTTCGTAATTCTCAAATTCAAGTGTATTCAGATAATTACAAAAATTCGAGCTTTAACGGTTTCTGTTGCTTTCCAATACCAACAGTCAATTTGCCCGGCGTTTCTCTACATATAGAGTTATAATACGACAGTATAAAAGAAGAATTATGGTTACTACTATTCTGTCATTGGTCAAACGCGAAGTAAGCATTCAAAATTGATTGGTTAAGATTCAAATGGAATACCAATACACAAAACTAAAAATTATATTAAAAAATATATGTATTTGAATTTGAGAGCGTAGATAATCTCGTTTTTACGCAATAAAATTTTTACGTAGTAAAAATAGAAATTTTAATGTTGAATTTTATGTGTTTATTGTTTATGTATCTGTACTGACGTATATAATATATTATGCATAATTAGGTTTAATAAAAGACTGGCTTTCAGAGAAAATAATGTTTTATGCTTCGGTTCTTTATGAACACTATATTATTATTTTGAATCTACAAAAAATTTTCTATAAGTAAATTTTGTACAAAGAAACGATTATTTTTTAATATTATTAACATTATTGGATATAGTTTTCTCGAGTGTTCCATCTGCCATGTATCGATCTAGTATCTATCAAAAGAAATATCTAAATAATTATTAAAGTGCCAAGGAGCACTATGTTAGTCTTAATTTAAGAATAGATTTGAATTAATTATAAATAATGAATAATTCTGAATTTTCATTTTTGTAAATTTACTTATATTTCTCATTAAATTTTCTCGATTATTTTGGAGTAATTATCTGAACATACTTATTACAAAATTCTAAAACTTTAACAAATCATCTTACATAACTTGTATTTTATTATTTGATTCTCTTACAATATTCTTTTAAATATAAGTAGTTTGATTATAGCAAACAAATATGGATAGCTAATTTCCATATTACAATATTTATAAGTTTTTATTCCTAGATTCGGGAAAAGTACAGTACCCTTTCGGGTCCCTAATGTTACAATTCTGAATATTTAACACATTAAATTTTAATAAAACAAATAAAATATTACTGTATACTTTGTTGTAAATAAATAAAAAATTATTCAATCAGGGAAAACAAAAGTTCATAAATTTATGATTGGTCATTTATTAGTCAATTATAATTTGGCCATATGTCGACATTATTTTACTAACCTCATTACACTATCCACTCATTTTTTATTTCCATCACATTTTTTGCGATTACACGTTACTATGCTCCTAAATATTTATACGTGTATCCGCAATATACAAGTCGACGAATTAGTAGCTAATATAATATGTATTATTACAAGTCGATTTAAAATTTGAGGTTAGAATAAAAATTGATATTCTTACTACTATTATTAGCAGTTTTAATATTTGGCTGATTATGAGTTGAAGTGTGACCTGATAAATTTTATATTAGACGTGCATGATTTAATGCAATATACAGATCAAATTGTTAATATTTTTTCAATGAAACAAAGCGATTTTGCTACTTTAGGTAGATGAGTTTTCACAGAAAGTGTAAGATGACAATTTATTTTTGCACCATAAGATTGTATCATGGAACAAATACGAGTAGTAATGTTTAGAATACTGGTACTTTTGTACTGTATTTAATACTTTATCAAATCTTTTAGTAAATTAATATTGAGGTAAGAGATCTAATATGATTTCAAATTAAATTTATTATTATTTAATATTTGTGTTCAATTTGATACTAAAAAGAAATACTTAATATTTTGTGATAAACGTTGCATTTCTTAAGAATATATATGTTAATGATAATTTCCACTACAGGGTTTAACTTAATTATAATTTAGTTAATTATCTTTGATTTTCTATATATTATGTGAAAAACATCTGTAGTAATCTTAAATAAAGCATTTTTAATTTTCCATTAATATTATTAGTTAAAATTATCATCAATTTGTTGGCCAACCAGAATACATGTCGTCAGTAAATATATTGAAATATTATTGGTAATACAACAGACATAATTTGTTAAGAATAGAGATTCAAATATTAACATACACAATAATGTAAATAACTTTGAGATAAAAAGAATATTCCTTTGTACAAACTAACCATTGTAGCATTTTAACAGTAAAATTTATATATCATATTTCTTGTAATTAATACATTCATTTCTATGCTACTGTATTAGAAAATATAAAATTTGTGGAAGACTTGTTTAATAATAATAATATGCATAAATAAAGAAATGAATTAAGAAGTAATCAGTCAGCTATCACAGATAATTGTTTTTAAAGAATTGTATTCCCTATTATGTATATTATTTATTGAATCAAAACATTTATAATAACTATTAATTTTATTTGTATATTTTATTTAAGTGTATGTTTAATTACTTTCTCATATCTACTTTCATGAAACTATCCTTTAATGCTTCATATTCCTGACGACATGCAGTCAATACGATTGGCAAAATGGTAAGAACTTTAGAACGTGTAAAATCACAGTTTCTATGTACTGCATATTTGTAATATGAAATTTTGCAATCTAGTATAAACCAACAGTCATCGAATAACACATTCGATTAGCTATATATATTGATATCCTTTGTCTCCGACAAAATGTACCATCCATTCTGCAAGATCGCTCATCATTGTGGATATACAGCATTATCCTATCCCATGGACAATGAATTTTGAAAAATTAAAGAGATTTGAAAGGTAGCAATCTAACCTATTCCATGTCTTGGACTTTACTCTTGTTCTACACTAATGTCAACAGTTTTGACCCTGGAAGAGTCAGTTGGAAGTAGCCGAAGTCGTTCTGGTTCTGCATCAAGCATAATAATACACATAAAGCTCTTACCAGAAGTTTGATCTCTTGGATAAATTGTTACAGGTGCGAACTTATCAACAGAACCATCGACATATGAGCAAAGTTTCCTGTATACTTGAGGAAAATGCTTTTTGAGGGAAACGCCACGAAGCCTTAATTGTTTTTGAATATTCGTGAAACCAATTTCTCTTACTCTTCTAGATGCGTTTTGACCAACATTGGTGCTCGTGGGCAATGACGTGAGAACGAGCGTTTCCGGCGAGTCCATTTCCCTAGTGATGTTACATGGTGACGTCGTCTTACCTTGCGGAGACGTTGAGAAATTGGGTTGTCTAAAAGCTGAGTCCAAACGAAGTTTGGCGCACCGTGATACTAATTGCCGTTCCCATTTAACAGCACCACTTGTTGGTACCTCGCTAACAACGCAAATGGCAACATAGAGAACCAATCTGGTATCCGGATTGTAGGATTTACAAAGCCTCATTACTTCGGCATAGAGCTCTGCACCCATTTCACCAGGCAAGAGATCTGACCATCTAATGTAAGTAGGCTCACCAAGCTCTGGGAAACCATTTCCAACGAATCTCTCTGCTGCCTCTGGACTTGAAAAGAAACATTTTACTGCGCCACGTCCATGGGAAGCGTAACCGCGTTTAGCCAAGGCGGAGATGTGTCTTAAAGTCCTTGGATCCTCCTTCGCTGACGACAACACTTCTTTGCAGAGACTACCAGCGCGAGAATGTAAACAGATTCTTCGATGTCGTTGCCAATGAGCCCTTCTACACTCTCTCGAGCAGTACAAGCAGGTGCAATTGTGGCAGCTCTTGTAGGATCTTCTTGCTTCAAGTAAAGTAGCAGAATTAGTGCATTTATTATTTCGACAGTGCACTATCTTGTCCGTGGCATTCGTTGTCAGACCATTTCTCTCTTGTTGAGCATTATCGAAGGAGACCCGTCGTCGACGTTGCTGACCGGCCGATTTCGATTGCAAGGAAACCGATGCAGTTTTCGAAGATATCAGGTCGCTCCCATCGCTTTTTCGTCTTGTCAGCTTTACCGCGTCACATGAGCCACGTTGATCCTCGTACGATCCCTGTAGCTCGAGCGTGCTTCTAACGGACTCTGCGACATTTCATTAATTTTCGACATCGTCAGAGTAAGATATAACTTCGAATTTAAGTGATAAAAAGTAAGATAGGATAACAATAAGCTGCGGAGGAGGAAGGACACCTTATTTGTCTGCTTTCTAATATAATTCTATTGTATTTACCTAAGGATACATTTCTCATCTATTTTTAGGATGCGATAGGTAATAGGAACAATCAACACGAGGAAGAAACGGTATTGGTGGTGTCCTTGTGACTCCAGCAGACTTTATTTCTACCAGGAACTGCATACCGTTGTATGGTTCTTTCTAACAGGTTATGGTGTAATAACTCAAATCAAAGATTGGTCTTTACCATGCATAATAAATATTTACCGTTAATAGCTATCTCAATATAATTCGTGCATTCATAGATATTTATTCGTTCTATCAATCGAATTAACTACATTAATTGTTATGTTCATTAGGTCAATCGATGTTATCAAATTATCGATATTCCCTACGTTATCACTGAATCAAGCTTATAATTGTACAATTATACATATACAGGTGTTTTGTTGTTCAATATTTCTATGTCGTTTTGCTTTTCGTTCGATCGAAACACACACACACACATCTCTCATTTAAAAATACAATTTTAATCCATAATATTTAATAAAATAATCTTTTACAGATAGAGGATACTTCGGTCCGTTGTGACGTGATGATAAACGTTTGTCCCGTTGATACTCGATTCCAGAAATCTTTTTCCTTTCGATATTCATCGAAGATTTATACATCGGTTTCTATTTCGAACTTCGTAGTGATTGCCACTGCGCACTTGATATCGTTAATTAGATATTTATATTGTATTTAATTGTATTTTTATTTTTTTTTATTTTTTAAGGATTTCTTCTCTTTCTATTTTATCTTCGGACGTTTAAAGTGCCCGTTTCGATCGTTCGTGTTGATTCTCTCTTAAGTTCGCTTTCGTGTCAATTGCGTTGGTTCCATCTTGCACCATATTAAAGCGTTAAGCATTACTTCGATTTGCATTATACAGATTAATCATTCGCCGTGGAGTAATTGTTTTATCGTGTGTCTTTTTGATAAAGGAGTTCTACATATATTTTGATGATTAT
Organism: Vespula vulgaris; assembly: GCF_905475345.1. NCBI lineage: Eukaryota > Metazoa > Arthropoda > Insecta > Hymenoptera > Vespidae > Vespula > Vespula vulgaris. The sequence continues at coordinate 9,042,101 of NC_066590.1, read as the reverse complement.
GTCAAGTGATACAACCTGCGTATGTACAGATATACATACACGGTATTAGACTTCGATAGAAATTTTGTTGAGAAATTTGTTGTGCGTCAAAACGTAAACTTACATAGTCCTCCTACCTTGGAGGTCTTGACGTAGGTCGCTGCAGCTTTTCCCGGCTTTAGCATTAGTCTGACCAATGTTTGATCGATGACGCATGGACGACGAAGTCGTAGAGCTAACTACAGGACCTGGTCCAGGACTAGGTGTACGCGACGCAGGTGGCAGACCCAGAAGGGAATCAAGGACATCCTCTAGAGTGGTCGACCCGGGGCTTGGTTTGTTTCGCGGTACAGCCGATGTCATCGTCATCTCGACCACGTCACCCTGTCCCGAATCTAATCGATTTTATTGAAAGAAAAGAAAAAAAAAATAGAGATAGGCACAAGATCACTCTCTTAGGAGAAGTGAATATTTTTACTTATGGTATCTCACTTTGTATTCCCATAATGCTATTGAACTCGTTATTTAATCATTATATATCATGAATGATATGCGAGAACATTATTGTGGGATTAGCGCGTTTATCAACCCAAGCGAGCTATATAATGAACACCGAGTGTTATAAACTAGAAGTAGAAGAACAAGAAGAACACGATCAAAAGCGGCATGCGCGCGAATACGGATTTAGAGGAAACTTTATTTATTATGTAGTACTTAAGAAAACGACAAAGTTTTGGACGCGTTCGAAGCGTACGAATGAAATTTTTATATAAGATCGATTTGCACGAGCGTTATATGTAATAAAAATAGGAATTTACATAGGGAAGTGCGCCAGTTGTGTGGCATGCTACAGATATGGATCGTTTTATGAAAATCATACGAAAGACAAACGGTAAAAGCAATTACAGACATCTGCGACTAGCTGTAGCTGCCAATTTTCTTTTCTTCTTCTTTTTTTTGTTTCGTTTATTTTTTCTTTTTATACGTAAGACTACAATGGCTGGTGAACTTATAATCGGAAATTATTGAAGTTCTCAACGTATCGCAAATGCGGGTTACTGTATGAACGTCATAAAAAAAAATTTATCTCGTCTTACGGTTAATGAATATAGGACATCCAACCTTCTTCGTGTCATTGCGCATTCACGGGTTGGCTATTATAATGCCGTTGAAGTATTTTATCGTAGATTGCGAGCTAAAGCCAGCGATAGATTTATGCACATATATATCTGACCGTGATTCCGTTTGGGAGCCACGCTGTCGTCTACTAGCCTTGACCTAGAGCTAGACCGAAGTGTGATCGAAGTGTAGAGAATTGTTGGACTACAATTGTTTGTCAAAACAGGAGAGCTTGTAAAACTTTGCTTCACGTAAGCAATTTCGTTTCTTAGTTTTCTTGTTTCTTTCTTTTTTTTCTTACACACTTAACGTCTTTTGTATAGGACCAACGTGCTGTTTTATTCTACTTTATATGAGAATAAATAAAAAGAAAGAAAGAAAGAGTTATATATAAAAAAAAAAAACAGAACGAATACGATCTTTGAATATCTAAAACAAAAGCATATAGCGAAAAATGATAACAAGCCAATTATAACACAAAGTTTGTCACTTACCGTGGCAATAAATGGACGAATAGTAATGAAAACAAACAAATAAATCATAATTTTATGGACAAATTAAAAAATTAGAAAGATCTCGACTATAAGAGCATGGAAGGATACTGGGAGAACGATCGGATTTAAATCGGATAAAAAAAAGGAAACAAGGGGCCTAACGCAAAGGATGAAAAGAATAATTTATTGTTAAAAAGGATAAATATACTCTCTACAGATAAATAAGAACAAAAAATATAAGTACAAGAATTATCTTTAAGAGTGACTGAAGCACCCATATACGAGAACGACTTTTTTTATATGTATTAACGAACACAAAGAGAGTAGAGTACGATATTTATAGAGCAAAATTAATGCGGCCCACGATGTGCTTTGAACACGATGTATGTATGTACATACATACATTCTACGGTGAGCGATCATGGTACTGCGATCACTACTCTGTAATAAGAAGTTATACAACTTTTCGATCCTTGGGCGAGTCGTTACCCGAGAGAGCTGATTGTGTGTCGCGAATGTGCTTTTGCGAGCAAATGCACTTTCAATGTTGCTGTGGTAATAGCAATCTTGATAATAATAGTACTATTTTTCAACTACAACTGACGATGGTTGTAATAATGATAATAATAGTAATAATAATAATAATAATTATTATAATAATAATAATAATAATAATAGTAATAATAATAATCATAATCATAATAATAGCGATATTAAACAATAATACAATGAACAGTGATATTAATAATTAAGAATAAGAAGAAAGATAACAACACAACAACAATATAACAATAACGCCGCTGCGGCTGTAGCATACAAATGAGTAATACATGTGATATATGTACACATATTTTCTTCATGTATGTGTACATTCACACATATATTACATGTATGCATACTGTGTGTAAATATGTATATATATATGTGTGTATATATATATATATATGCATATGCACGCAGTAGATATATCAAGTATGCATACACAAAATTTAGTTGCAGTATGTATATATGCAACACTGATGCAGCGATATTTATACAGCATAAAAACGTAACTAACTTTACAGTGGACGTAAGTATGCACATAAGAAGCAGTTAACTACAACTACTATAAAGATCTTTTCTGGTTTAACGGAATTTTTTTCTTCTTTTAACGGTCGTAATACTATTTATAAAGAGAGCAAAATGGTAATTAATAAAGAAAAACTGGACCTTTCGTATAGCTTTATATTAATATGTCATAAAATTAGTGCGACAAAGGAAAGAGATTCTTCTCTAACAAATACTGTATTCATTCATATACTGATTCATAATCTTAAGTGAACACATAAAATCTAATTTACAAAATGAAACGGTTTTGTACCATATAAAAAAGAATCTTCGCTAAGGTATAGCTTGTAATATTATAAAAAAAGAAATGTGAAATAACAAAAAATCCTTTTTTTTCCAAGTAGCTAAATCGAGAAGCTAATTTTAAGTAGAATATTTGGATGTGTCCTTTAATCGCACAATTTTCGCGATCGCTCGAACGTAGAATGGAAAATTTCGTTCGTCCGAAAAGAAAACATATTGTCATGGCTTTTAAAAGATTTTTCTTTTATGATAACCGACAAATAAATGATTATCTATAGAAATGAAGAATAATAATTATTTAGTTATATCCCTTTTGCGACTCTATTTTAACGATATGTATATACTTTACAAAGGGATTGTTGTAAAGGGATTGTTAAGCACCCGTCGTTTATAATGCTAACAAAAAGTAAAAATGAAATGTGGAAGAACGATATATAAACTGATTGTACTAGATGATTTCATAATGTAAAAGATCTCTTCGATCTATTTCACGAAATTTATCTTAGACTGTCAATGAAAGCACTGCGTGAATGCACCATTAGTAGTCTGTCCTATAGTAATTGTACTAATCAGATATACATACGCGCATATATATATATATATATATATATATATATATATATATATATATATACACTATAGCATTCTATAGCTATAAACTCTTCTAAAACAAAATACTAATATTATTAATAGAAATAGTTTGTTTGTTTCAGTTTATGAAAAAATGTCGTAAGTTGGCGATATGTCATGGATCGTTCCATAATTGATATACGGTAATACTATATCTAATATAACGAAAATAGCGTATATAGATGTAATAAAGTTAATCTAATTTAATGAAAAACTATTTATGTACATACTTGGAAAAGCACTGATGCTTTTGCACACATTTGTAAGCATGCACATTACTTTCGACGCTTATGACAATAATAATAATAATAGTAATAATAATAATAATAATAATAATAATAATAATAATAATAATAATAATAATAATAATAATAATAATGATAATGATAATGATAATGATAATGATGACGGTGATAGTGATGGTGATGATGATGATGACGACGATGATGATGATGATCATAATAATAATAATAATAATAATAATAATAATAATAATAATAATAATAATAATAATAATAAGAATAAGAATAATACTAAGAATAATAACTAGATAAAAAATTATTCCTCGCGTATTGTAATATATATGTATAATGATTTTTTCATAGGCACGTATGATAATATTTTATATGTACGTTTAAACAGAAGAATAGAATTATTTTTATTTTTTTAATAGCCTTTTATCTTCCAAATAATATTGATTATTTCTAATAACTATTCTTTTAATAACAATTCTAAGACCATTCTGACGTCTTTTCGAATAGAATTGCCGAAGAAATAAGAAATTATCAATGTTACTAAAGCAAAAACAGTTGTAATCGCTATACAAGGAGTTTGGTGTTTACGTTAGAAACGAGAGTAAAAGAGGCACATCCAGGTACGTAGTTTACACGTAAACGTGTGTAAGATCGCGCGTTTAGTGGACATAGGATATACCGGGACTTGATAACTTACCAATTTACATCGAATGTAAACTTATGAGAGACGTGATATCACCGAAAAAAAATTTGGAGCTCAATATAAAATCATAATTCAGATAGTATTGAAAAAAAAAAGAAAAGTTTAATTTATCATTAAAGCGTATAAGAAATTGAGCTATGATCGAGGCATTACCTTCATTGTATTTACTTGTTATTTTTAATCTCTACTATCAGACGACGATATTAAATAAGAGCAAAAAGAATAATAATAAAAAAATAAATAAATAATAAAAAAGAAAAAAAAAATAGCTAACTCCATTGTACATAAAACAAAAATATCTACACTCAGCGTCCGCGGGTTCTCCGATGTCGAAATCATCGTCAAGTCACTAACATTAGCAGCCTTATTATGTTCTAGGCATTTTTAAAAATGTGCGAAATGCGAGGATCGAACGATTTCTCGATGTATAGGCGCGCGTATTATATGTGTGCGTGTACGTGTTATATACTATAGATACAGAAATTGTCGCGTTCAAAAATAGAAAATATTTTAAGGCTGTACGAATGAGAAAGAAAGAAAGAAAGAAAGAAAGAGAGAGAGAGAGAGAGAGAGAGAGAAAGAGAAAGAAAGAGAGAGACAGAAACGGAAGTCTCTTGCCTAAAAAATGAATTCGATACGAAGAGAGAAGAGCTACGAAGTTGGCATTTCTAAAGTCTGGAGTCAAGATATATCGCGCTTAATAATAATCCAAGATGCTTTAATCTTTCCATTTTGCTTTTTTGCGGCTTTGGCGATATTTTTTCTGTTCTTTTTTGTTTTGTTTTTGTTTTCCGCTAGGCGAGCAACAACTCACCACGGTGATGGCGTTGCTGTTGTTGCTGGTGTTGCCGTTGCTGATATATCTGAGGATGATTATAATTGGCGGAGGACGACGATGGCGACAGGCAAAGACTGCCGCGGACACTTCCATGCATTTGTGGTTGTTCATCATCGAGTGGCGGCGTCACGTCTAGATAAAGACCGGAAGTCGCGGAGTCCATGCAACTGCACGATTCTGTACCGGTAGCGTTGCATCCGACGCAACATTCGGTATCTGTAGCCAGGCTCATCGGAGTTTCCGGCGAATCCACGGGTCTCGTACCAACGAACGAGCTTTCCATCCAGCAGAGCCTCGCGCTTCCTTCGATGAAATAGATCACGCTCTTTTAGGAACATCGTACACACAATTTTGTAACTTTTAATCGCGACTTTTTTTCTCGGTCGCTACATTTTCTCCCCATTCACAACGGTTCTCACGTGTACTATCGGTGAAAGAACCCACGTGACCTTTGACATGTGTTAATTAGATGAATGTCGGCGCACGTTAGTAGTACACGTTTGGAGAAAGAAAGAGAGAAAGGAGAGAATGTAATGTAGAAAAAGATCGATGAAAGACCGTCCTTTATCGCATTTCGCAAATGAATCCTCGATATTGATTTCTTAATCTTAATATTAATAGAAGACAAAATCATGATATAGGGTAACGAACGAACGATAGGAGACATAAACGTAAGTTAAGATCATTTTGCGAAGTACGAGTGAAATTAATCATTAGAATCCGGTCGACGTTTCCTTTGAACAAATATTAGTACTTGGAAAATGTAATACATTAAGGAAATGTTCCTCAACTCTTCGTCGTTTTTGCCATGAATTTATAAGCTTTGTTCGCCTACGAATTTATCACTTTCTTAAACTTCATTTCACTGCGAACGTAATTCTTTCGCCGGGAAATTATGTAATACGTACACTGGAGTTTTTCAATTTTAATTACACGAAGAAGCAGCATTTCTTCGCGGTTGTATCGATGTATAATATGGCTTTTGAAACACTGACCCATATTGTTTTCTCTTCAACAAAAGATCAAGGTGAAGAAAATCCGCGTAGCTTTGTTCCGTTTTTGAAGTGGCGTCCTCGCACAGAACATATATTGAAGTAGGTTTGGGGGCATTTAAATTTGCTCACCTATTTTGAATTTTGCGTAAATGACTTCGGCGACGTCGTAAAAAAAGCGGCACTCGACAGACGTTAAACACGTCGAGCGAGATGATAATAGTTTTTTTCTGTTTTTTTTTTTTCTTTCTTATTTTTCCTTTGCAAATGAAAATCTAAAGAAGCTATAGTATTGCTGGAAAATAACTTTTACCGACAAATGACAAAAGTAAAAAATACGTGGCTCACACGCATTCTACAAAGTGTATTGTTATGAAATAGCTATACGGAGAGACAAAGTAAAACGATTTTCGTTAAACGATAAACCGAACAACAATAGGCAAAAAGCTTCCCTTTACTAAAAAATAAAAACAAGTAGCCAGAAAAGACGAAGACGATAAAGTGTGTGCAAATGTAAAGATGCATGGTGAGAGAAAAAAGATAAAGGACGACAGTGATAAGATAAAGAAAGAACTTAGAGACGACGTAATCCTCAGAGAGACAGAAAGAGAGAGAGAGATAGAGAGAGAGAGAGAAAGAAACAGAATAAAAAGTATGTATATGTAATATTCAATGCAAAAAAGACGGAAGAATAAAGATTTACCTGTGTTTTGCAGAACAAAAATGGTGATAGTGCGTTCGTGGTAACGAGGTGTTTTTGGCGGGGTTTAGTGCTCACCTCTGGGACTGGTGGACCTTACTTCACCCCTATCTTCCCAGTCTTCTGGTCGAGGCAAGGGAGAGAGTCTTTCGTTTCCGTCGACCTCTTGGCCGCTTTGTACATAATGTACAATGGCTGAAGTCACCTCCTTTATAGAATTTCTCACTTCCAATTGTTGATTCGTCGTCTGCTGTTGATGGTGCGGTTGTTGCGTCTGCTGCTGCTGCTGATGTTGATGTTGTTGATTCTGATGCTGTTGCTGTTGCTGTTGCTGCAAGGTGAATGGAAATTCTTCATTCGCGGACAAATTACTCGATTGCTCGTTAACCTTACGAATGAATTATAGACTAACCTTATTTGGCGATTGCAGCTGAGAAAGTATACCCTGAGCGAGACGTTCCGCCGGTGTACGTGGGTTGCTTAGCCGTTCTTGCGAACGCCAACCCAAATAAGGTTGCCGATGATAGAACGATAATTTTGCTGAACTTGCCGGTGAACTTCCAGCGCTGTTTAACAAACTGGTACTCCATCTTGAGAATACAGGAGGCGTAGGACTAGGACTTAATAGAGCGCCTAAAAACAAAAATTAATACTTTAATTGATCTTTTTTATTCTCGTTAAGTTTATTCCCAAAACTTACGTACACACGTACGCAAAATAAAAATATTGTGGTTTTACCTGTGGTTGGTTGTCTATTCGAGGAGGATGAAAGAGATGACAGCGAGGTAGTTTTCGAGCCGAGCGCACGCCAACCTCCATGCTGAGATGCATCGGAGTGCCTCTTTAATCGGAAACCATCGCGAGCCGTGGGAGAATTTTTGTACCAGTCTGGAACGTTTAGTCGTTGTAGAGACCTTTGTACCCTTAATTCGTGCTCACTTGGCACACGTTCACCGACTTTCTGCAGTTCGTTTTCTGGCGGCTGCAATAATACACATACGCGTATACACATATATGTAAATATAAAAAAGAAGAAAAAATAACCATTCAGAATCGCTACGGTGTCGTTTCTATTTATCATCTTCTATACAAATTTGGATTGACTTCAAGAATTTTCTTTATAAAGAGCTTACAACATCGATATTGATCGTTCTTACCATGCTTATAAAATATTTTTCGAATCTTATTGTCATTTTATATGTATTATAATCATTTTGTTTAACTTTGCAATTTTAACTCTACAGTAATTTAAATGACACTTCTTTCGGACGTGATCGTTAAATGTTCAAAACAATCGAAGATACATCCCTGAAGTCTTTCGAGTGAATCTTGAGAAAGCTAACGGTCGGTGTTTGTAATTATTATCTGAAAAGCTTATACGTGTGTGTAGGTAAGAGATAAAATGTAACAATAGATCTCGGTGCATTCACAATAACGATTCTTAAGGAGAGATGGAATTGAGTGGCACAGAAAGTCTGGTGTATTTGTACATATATGTATATGATATATATAGATACATCTATTCACACTTAGCACACACACACACACACACATGTCTATAAGTATATATATAATACCGTGACATGAATTCCTATACGAATGAAGCCTAACGTCAATGTACGGATAGGAAGAATGTTATGCAATGAGGTCCCTTAATGCAATGTGTGTATGATCGTAAGCGTGGCACGCGGTTAAGTATTTCACGTGTGAGCAGTAGCTCTCTTTCTCCGCCTCGTCATATACCATTTACATAGATGCGTGGTATGTAAGTACTTAGATGCAGGTGTGGGTCTTCGAATCGATTTGCCAGAGATACGAAGAATCTACACGCGACACAATTTCGTTGGTAAGAGGGAGAAGACAAACGGGCGCTGGCGCAGATCGTCGTCGCCGTTGCTTTCAAATATAAACCGGAAGTCCTCCGCTTCTTTTATTGCGATAGAAACGTATGTAAGAATGATCGTAAGTAAATATTCCTAAATAAATATTACAGTTTAAAAATGGATTGATACGAGAGTCAAGTAATTTTCCACGTAGGTATATACTCGAAGTTGAATATTAATAAATTCGTTTAATTTTCGCGACGCAACCGTGCTGAATTAAATTAAAGCTATATGTATATATATATATATATAGGCAAATATATTTAAATAAAATAATAGAAGGAGGTTTAACGGAGCAAGAAACAATTTTGTATGTATATTTTAACAGATGTATGTAGTGTTCATATTAAGAAGGTAAGAAAAGTAAATATATATGTATATTTTCTTTTATAAAAATTCAACAAGTAATGTCAAACGAAGTAATTTGTTCCAATGTTATAATTGAGAGGTGGGAGAGGGTTGATTGAAGAAACAGGAAAATAAAAAAATAAAAATAAAAAAGAAAGAAAAAAGAACATCAACAATAGAACTAATTTTGTTTTAAATCGTAATGAAGTTGATCGATTCTAAGAGTAAATGTTTCGTTGTGCTGCTCGAAAAGGACGATTTAAAACAATCTCGTCGAAAATGGATAAAAATCGAAGCGATGAGTGGAAACTTCCCAAAGCGGAAGGCAGATTCTGCTTTGGAAGGTGTTATGCGCACTTCGTAAAAGAACGCTATTGATCTCATCATGATATCCGATGACGGTACTGTAGACGAGCCACCGCATACTTTAGAATCTACGGATATCGAGTTCTATAATTTTGTTCTACCTTTAATCCGGGTTCTTAGTAGCAAGACAACGACGATATCGGTAATCGGTAACTTCGAACGATTTTCTATGTGTTCTAGATTTTCCAGATAGTTGCAGATAAGATTTCTAAATATATCTACACAATGATGGAACCTATTTTTGTCAAAGGCGACAAGCATTGTCTGACCGGTCGATTTGGAACAATTGCTTTTCATATGGAGAAATCTATGAATCATTTAGAGTACCACGTAACAATGGCGTTAAAGACGACTTGTTGATCATGACGTGCTTGATTCCTTTATGGGGGGACGAACATATCAAAGTAATTAAGAGGGTATGAGGAGCATTTTTCATCACGCCAGACGTCGACCATTATCATGCTAATGGAAAGTAGGACGAGAATAGTTTCTATGAAGTATAAACGTACATACGTCATCTTAGACGCAAAGAGAGACGATAAGGGAGAATCGTAGTACGGCTGAAAATGGTTTGGAATGGGTAATGAGAACAGGTAAGCGGAGGGTTCGAAAAGAAACCAAACATTCGAACGATATTGTACGAAATTATCTACTATCCTTAATTAACTTAATTCAATATTCTGCGATGAACGATCAAGATTCTATATTGTTATGGAATTCTTCGGAATTGAATGAACTTCGTCGGAGAATAATAGAAAACTTATTGGATATGCCACGTAAGTGATAGATACGTAAAGATAGAGAGAAATGAAGATTCGAATGTGACCTTGAAAATTCATTAATACGTTAAGAGAGACGTGTCGTGAATATAAACTGTATCGAGATATATCATAGTGTTAACGATCCATGGTGTTAATTGAAGGAATGCTAATTTACCATTTGGTGTTGGGTAATGGTGAGCACACGAAGTCGTGTAAAATACTGCATTGAGAACGAAATAGCACCCTCATGTACATGATATATACACCACGCAGATCTTCATGTGACTTCCACTTTTACCGTACTTCTCACAAAGCGTACACGTTATAAAGGGAGCACCGAGTAACGCGAGGATGCTCACGGTAAAAAGGGATGAGAAAAAAATAATCTCGAGATATTTAACACAAAAGCGTTCGCGCACGAAGACTATCGAAACGTCGTAAAGGCGATAAAACAAGCAGCTTAACGTTACTACTAATAACCTCGACACTTTTCTATATCTCAAGATAAAGAATCGTGAAATAATTTGTAACAAGTGCGAGATTAACATCGAGAACGATAAGTTACTTTCTAATCATCATCGATATTTTTATCTCTTTTACATCTCACAGCGAACATCTGTTCAGACTTACGAGCGAAACATTAATCGTTAGAAGCTGACAATTAACGTGACCACAATGCAAGATTAGAAAGAAAGAAAGAAAGAGAAGGGAAGAAAGGAAAACAATCGTAGAAAAAAACATCTCAAATAGATAAAGATTGTTCAGAGATGACATAAAAGTAGGAATTTAAAGGCCTCTCCCTTTTTCCCCAATTAAGAAAGAACAACGTACGTACGTTGGCAGACAGAGCGAAAGACAGAAAGACGGACAACGTAGGAAACGATCTTACCTTAACAAAGTGAAGGTTCTCCTTGTCAAGGAGAAACTCCATGGATTTGTGCGGACGTTGATCGATGCCAGACGCGGTTCCGTCGTTTCGCTGGTTTCTGTGGCAAGAGCCAACGGGCAACTGAGGTACACGTAGGGCGTTCTCTAGGCTCGTACCTTGGGGTACAACGCTTGAGGTGTGGTTCAGGTCTAACAAACTCCTAGTCTTTTTGTTGCTGTTACCGGCGTTGCTACAGCCTGAGGAGTCAACGACGTTGGTCGTTAGAACGACCTCGTCATCGAGGTCGGTTTCGAGAAGTCCGACCGGACGCTGCTCTTGCTGAGCGGCCTGCATCGCGCGGGCCTTCGCCATTTCGATGGCCGCCGGATTTCCAAGGTCCGTCACGGCGCGTCGGCGCGACACCGCTGACGATGATAATAACGACGACGACGACGACGACGACGGTGCCGACGTCGTCGACGACGATGATGCCGCCGCACCCGAGATTCTACAGCCCGATGATACTAGACGGGGTGGTTGTGGCGGTAGGGGTGGTTTGCTGCTGCATACTGGCGCCCTCCTGCCGGAACTGAAACAACCCTCTCCGACTCTTACATCATACATTCATGAAAAAATATCCCAAAAAAGTCAACTTAACTTCCTCTCTTTTTTTTCTTTTTTTTTTTCCACTACGAACTATACGATTTTTTAATGATCACGCTTGGAATATAGTCCTGAGTAATATAAGAGTATTGTTACACTAGGTGCTCTTCATTTAGCAATAATATTTTTAATCATTTTCGTTATTTTAAAAACTTTCTATACATAGGGTGTCTCCTCTTGATAAATTCATACAAAAATCGTCGATATTATTGATAATATCAAAGAATATTTATTAATAAAAGGGAGGGTATTTCTTGATTAATTTAAAAACAAGTTCTATGGATATTTAAAGAGTTAACGATCGACTTAAATCATTTGTAAATCAAGTTTACAATGATTTATTTTTCACAGTAAAACTTTCCGTGCTCGGTATAAAAAGCTCGTTTAACAAATTCATCATAAAATCGATAACTTTCCTTTCCTTAAAGTTTCCGTCTTTTTCAGAGACACCGTATGCATGACAATAGGACATCGAGAGAACATCTGAGATTGGTCAATACAGTTCTGACTCTTTTAGAGATGTGTTTGTGAGCTTTTTCGACTTGCAATCTCACGAGAATGATTCACGATTCTTTTGATCAAATTCTGATAATCATTGCTATTCGGTCGTTTAAAATTCCAATTTATTCCTAATATTCAGTAAGAATATTACTACTACTACTTATCGTTAGAATCCGATTCATGAGAACGCGTATCACTCACAATAGTCCCATTCACACGAAGTTTCTTCGTAGCTGCCAAATAAGAATAAAATAGTAGCTATTTAGGGCTCGTACTCCGCGAAGAGCTCGGAACAGTGCATATGTCTGTCCTCGATGTTAAAGCATATGGTAATCCGCTATATAAAAGCTTAGTTATATCTAACGATAGAGTGTCTTGTATGCATTGAAGGAAGTTTCGTTATCTTTTTACCGTTTGAAAGATGATTTGCCACAAAAGAAAAAATTTTGAAAAATATAGATAACGATTCTGATATATTGCAAATCATAAATTTTCATTTATCTCTTCCTGTAAATAGCAATGTTTTAAAACGTCGGCTCGAATCTCAACGAGATGCATACAACTTTACAAGGAAATTACACTATTCGAGGAAAGAACGTCGAGACATTATACAAGCACGATAATCTTGAACTTTCGAAAAGAAAGCACTCATCGTACGTTGTATCTTTTTACTATGTTCTATTGTTTAAGTATTAATAGACAACAAATATATTACAAAATAAAAATTTACCTTGTTACGTTACGTCCGAGTGTCATTGGATTTGTAATGACTTCGAATTTCGCTTAAAAAATTCTAATCCACGTGTAATTATGGTCCATCGCGACAATTCTTTCCTATCGATTTTATGAATAAAATGATTTACGAACGAGTTACTTCGATTACAAATAATTTCTCATCGTTTATACATTTCTCATTGAATATAATGATATGAGTCAGGAACTCGATAATCATGTACTATGATATAGAGAATGGCACCTACGCGACGTCGCGTGTCAATGACACAAAATAGCGTATGCCTAAACGTGAAAGTGGTACGTGCACGTTCTAACTAACGGATGTAATCGAGGAAATCGTGAATTAAGTATGTATGATGAGTATCTCAACCCTTCGTTGGCGAGCTCCGTAACGGAACACCAATTCTACCGTCGAGAGCGACATAACTGTTCCTTTTTAATACGCAAAGTTCGTTTAGCGACACAGCATCTATATAACGTATTATAATCAATAAAAAAAAATAAATATATATAAAAAAAAGTAAGGAAATGATCTTTTATATATTAGATAAAACTAAAAGCTAAAGTATAACTCCTCTTACTAGTTACTTCATAATTCACTGACACCGGTAAGCATTTTTCTGGCAGTAACTTTTTCTCATGTCTCATCATATGCGCGAATGTATAGTGCGTTACGTAATCGTTATTTCTGATGCTTACTAGAACATGGAATTTAAACATGGTCGGACTTCGTAAGTATAATGCGCCGTGCATCGTATCTAAACGTTATAACTGCGTTTACTTATCACGTTTCAAAAAAGAGAGATAGAGAGAGAGAGAGAGAGAGAGAGAGAGAGAGAGAGAGAGAGAAATAAAGACAGAGAGAGTGACAGAGATGAAGAGAAAAAACAGTCGGACGAAACTTATGCGATCTCACGAAGAAGAATAACACTTAAAAACGAGGCTTCGTTAAAGCTCAGAAGGAGAGATTACTCCGTGAACGAAGATACGAAACGTGGGAACGTTCTATTTTATACTTTAAACTACTCGGTTCACTTTCCGGAACGCGCAATAAACGAAAAATTATGAAAAGTTTCGTTTGTACCGATCCTTTTCGAGGAAACGAAGGTTTGTTCACTGCAAACTCATGTCACAAAGTCTTCTTCGGAGCTAGCCAAACGGTAACTATTCTTTCTAAGAATCTTTTCCTCGAACAAGCTAGAAAAAAGGTAGTAGATATATTTCGTCAGAATCCAATAAAGTAAAATAGAATTATCCATGATAGGTGCATACTCGCTACGTTGTCTGTTAACTGTCCAATGCTCGTCTGGAGTGCTATTACGTATCAAAAACTGTCGAGATAGCAGTTTTTTCACATAACAATAAGTCAGCCTATCGAGAAGAAACGATTATTCATAACGTTCGAGCAAACATTCGAAAATAATTTCAATCGAGATTGATGTATATCTTAAAGATAAGAAAGAATCTGGCGAACGTCCAAAAGAAAAATGCGTGTCAAACAACAGATCTCCGGTAAAAGCGTCAGCGTAACTTCGATAGAATCTAATGTAAACAAACACGCGTTAAGGCGCGTACCAGTCAGACCGAGTACAAGATACGCCTTGTGTTTCGTAATGATAGAAACGAAAGGGCGTTCTTGCGAAACGTATTATTTATACATATATCTATGTAATTAAATCGCTTGCTCCGTAGACGTATGTCTAGAGTGTATGTATATACCACGAGCTTGTCCCACTTAAACGAAAATGATAAGAAAACGACGATTCGTAATATTCGGTCGTTCGTAACTCGATCCTCTTCCGTCGCGACGCAAAAGTACGTCCGACGCAAAAATAGCACAGTTATCCGCGCGTTCGACTCCAATAGGAGCCGATGGAAAACAACGTGACTCACCTAACACTGGAGGCACTCCTTTGAAGATCGACATTGTTTCTCCCGGTATCGTCAGATCTACTTTCGAGGGCAACGACCTCGTCCTTCGATCTCTCTTCGTCCGGCGGATGCAAGGGTATAATGATATAATCCGGTTCCTTCTTCGTTCTTTCCTGATAAAACTCATTGCGATTCGAGTGTTGCCCGATACGGGCCTCGCATTTGTTTTGTATCTCCGAACGAGGTACCTTTGACCTACCACTAAACCTCAACTTGGAGAATCTCTGTAAGAAACAACCGATACCACCCTTCTTTCTTTCTTCGTTTTTCAAGACCGTCGGTTGTTTCGTATTGATGGTCGCCGATCTTTCAACCGCGGTATTTTTCCAAAGCTTAGAATCACTCTTTGAGGCCGACTCCATGGTCTTGCTCGTTGATGTAAGGTCATCAACTTTCGCCGGTAAAGTCATACTTTCCGTTGTCTTCGTTATCGCCGCCGTTGTAATTTTCGACCACGTCGTTTCCTCCCGTTGTCCGTCACGATCACCGCGATGATTCGTATCAACTGGCAAAGCTACTGCCATCGTCGACTGACTCCCACTACCTTGACTAACTTTCAGACTGTCGGCTTTATTGCCGCTTGGTGGGGAAGTACGATCACCATGAAGAGTTTGTCCCCACGCCTGCTCTACCACCACTTCCGCCTCCTTTTTCTTATTACGCCCCTCCATCGTCGCATCTACCTTCTCCGCAATGTCTACCATCTTCTTCGTAGTGTTCCTACCGGAAACCTCGCTTCCAACTTGCTGCTCTTTCTTGCCGTCTTCTTCGTCCACTCCGCTATCCGTCAAGTTCTCGTCTCTGTTCTCTCTCTCCTCCGACAATAAATCTTCGTTCTCTCTCGAACGAACAGATAAATTGCTCTTTTCTGGATAAAATTCGCCTATGAACGATCTCTTTTTTTGTAATTTTACTTCCCTCGGGGTTTCTCGTAAATCATCGTCGCACAAGGAAGCAATGCTTTGAAGCAACATCGTTTCTTCCAATAAGTCACGAAAGGTCCTATCTTTATCTATTTGTTCACTATTAAGATCTTCCTCTTCTAATGTGGTGTCCAGTAGGTTAAGCTTTCCTATAGGTTTGCTCTCCAGACAGGGATAATCTACCTCATCGTCTACGAAAACGCGATTATTAACATTTTCTCCATGCACCGAAAAAAAAGCCGAGTTTTTTTTTATCTGGCCAAAAAGTGATTCCTCGGCGTGCTTTGAGACGTTCTCCGTGGATTTTGAGTAAGAGCCGAGCGAGGGTGCGAAATCGGCACGAGAATCACCGCTCAAATTTAATGCGGAGCTGCTGCCAGTACGTGTCGATCTCGAGTCGGACACTTTGAGACGCGAGGATCGTCCTGAACTGGATTCCTCCAATTCGTCACAGGCATCCATTCGTTGAAATGCGCCTCTGCTAGCTTGAAAAGACTTAATGTAATCGTATTGCTGTGCCAATTCGTAACTGGCATTATTGATGACTCGTTTCTTCCTGCTAGCATTCCTAGGTGACCTCGTACTTTCATCATTGGATACCGACGGTATCGCACGCCTTCGGAAATTTCTCTCATCGACTTCAAATTGTTGCGCCAATTCGTAACTAGCGTTTTTCTTTACCTTTTGCGACATTTGCTTATTGGAATACTGCCTACGAATGGCATCTACGATATCGTTGCCACCACCACCTTCCTCGACTTCTCGTTTGAGCCGTTTCACGGCCTCATCAACGACCGCGTCTATATCGTTCTCCATAGCCATCGCTATATCCAATACGTTGCTACGATCTTGAGTCTTCACGGTCGATGCGATCTGTTGCTGCTCCTCGTATTCGTCGCTGTCAGCATCAACGTTCTCCTCCTCGCCGTTCTGTACATCCGTCGTTGAAAGATCATTGTGCATCGCTCCAACGTCGATTCTTGCATTCTGAGCTGGCTGAGTTCTTACCGAACACGACCGCCGTTTTGTCGTTTCAATGTCGTTCTCTTTCTCATTGGATCCGAGCAGTTCGCCATCTTCGTGATTCAGCATATCCTCCAGACCACGTACGCTTTTGACTTCCGCCATTTTGTGATCTTTCATACTCATATCGTCGCACGATCGTTCATCCTCTTCCCTCGTAGATGTTGATATGCCGCAAAGATCCAGGTCGATGGGTACGCTGGTAACTTTGGTATAATTCTCAAATAAATTTGACGTAGATACAAATGACTTTGATCTCGAAGAAACGAGCTCCGCCAATATATCCGGATCGTGAGCGTATTCGTTGACGATCGAAGGCAAACTGGGTGCGCTTTGAGATTTCTCCGTAAATCTAAAATTAAAACACTCCTCTTCGGTCCACCGTTGACGTTGATATTGCTGGTGCTGCCGCTGCTCGTGAAGATGCTCGTGACCGAAACGTTGCTGTTGCTGTTGCTGACGATGATGATGACGAGGATGACGAGCATCGTGTTCGCTGTTCATCTTACTATGACCATGAGCCGTGCTACTGGTTATATTTAAACTTGTCTGCAACAGACGCGTGGAAGACGACGCTACTTTTTGGCCAGACTTCAGATCTAAGAACATATCCCTTCTTGACTCAACACCGATCTTTCGCAAATCTATAGTGTTTTTATAATCCAATGACGTCGCATAATTGCAACTCGAATCGCCGAAGGCGTGCAATCTGTCCTCGAAGTATCCGCATCCACGGCGATTCGGATTTAATAACCGTTCGTCTTCCTCGAATTCTTCGTCGTCGCCATCGTCTTCGTACTCTTCTTCTTCTTCTTCTTCCTCCTCTTCTTCGTACCAGAAGTTTCTGTTTCATGTGAAATGGGATAAAGAAATTTCACAAAAGATAATAAAAATAGAAAGATGAAAGCGATACTTTCAACAATTTTCTTAAATATGAAATATAGCTTGTATAATATTTTACTTCCGAACTTGATAATAATAGGTGTAAAGTCAAGGATGTTTCTTCATGGCCAGGATCGCATTTATCTCGGCCAACAAACATTTGTTATAACTAAGGCTATGTCTCGCGATTTGGGTAGCCGCTGCCAAGAGAATGTATGTATACTCTATTTCGTACGATGCACAATGTTTCATACAATTCACGTAATTTTATATACAATAGTATCTTTATTTTTACCTTAAAACTATAATGTTATGTGTTCATCTCTGAAAAAAGAGCAAAATCTCACCTTGATCGTAATTCGTTCCTTTCGAACCTCGCGAAGTTTAACTTCCTTTTCGGATACGAGGATACATGTTCATTGAATGATGTCACTTCTTCGAAATCCGTAGCCTTTTGACAGATATTCAAACTGTCGAAGCTACGGTAGGGTCTAATCCGTGGAAAGTGATCGACAGAATTGGAAAATCCATTTTGCACTACTGCATCGTTATCTTGCTCGAGACTATCCGGCGACGTGTTCCCCAAATGAGACACATTCGAGTGATAGGAATACTCGAGAGAATCGAAACTATAACTGGACGGTGATAAGGTAGCACAAGTTCTTTCCAGAGACTCGAACTGTAACAATGAACTGGATCTAGACGATCCAGAGGACCTTGAAGATCTTGGAGAAGTCGGAAAATCATCAAAAGTCACATAAGGATCACGCTCGTCTGTGTTGTTATTTCTTCGACATCTCTTCTTAGGTATTATGGAGTTGAATTCGGCATCGTTATCGTTTATTCTTTCACCTAGAACATAATGTTGAGTAATTATTACTATTGTTATTATTGTTGTTGTTGTTGTTGTTATCGTTATTATTATTGTGTGTGTGTGTGTGTGTTTGTGGATGAGAAATGTTACTACAAAAGATCCATTTAAACGTACCTGTAATGTTTTCTTTTCTTTCGATGTGTATAACACTTTCCGTTTCTGAATCTGAGCCCAACCAATAAGTCGTACCACTGTGATCGGAATCGCTCTGCAAATCGTCAGAGGTTTCTTCGAAAATGGTCTCTAAAAAATCGACTTGCTGCACTGGTACTGCATCTGCAATTACAAGTGAATCTTTTATGTAGAACACGTAAGTATGTCGAATTTTTTACATAGCGTTAAGTAAATGGAATAGAACTAAATCTATTGTAAATTTATGAAGTGTATAATAAAACAAACATTTATGATTCTTATCAAATTCAAACTTTTTCTTTTACCGCTCAAGTAGAAATTTATGAAAGTTTTCATAATAAAATAGAGATGCGAACGATAATGACTTTTTGTATTAATCCCCGATCGATCATTAAATACGAGTTATTTGTACGATAAACTATTAACAGTTTTTACTCACAAGTCAATTCAATATCTAAAGAGTATATCAGGAACAGAGTTTCAGGAAGGCTTATCGATCGATCGATGAAGTAAGCTCGTAGACCGAACGTCGAAGTAATTAATTCCAACGTTTTTAAGTTAATCGCGATAGTGACATGATATTTTGCTCCGAAAAAAAACTTGATCTATCGAACGATTGGAATATTCTTGAAAAATAAAGATCCTTCCACGAGCGATATAGCCAAAGTGATCAAAGAAGCATTCGTAGGATGTGGATAGATGAAACGAAGAAAGAAGGGAAAGCGGTCTTGATCATGAAAGCAAGAAGGTTGTTCCGTGTTAAGTACTGAATAAAATGATATATGAGTATAAGAGAGATGGAAATAGAGAGAGAGAGAGAGAGAGAGAGAGAGAGAAAGAGAGAATGAGAAGGAAGGGAGAAGATAGAAGTAAGTGGTATGAGAATGGATAAAAGAGGAAGTGTGAGAAAGAGAGAGATAGAGAAAGAGAGAGAAAGAGAGAAATAGAGACAGGTATGTGTGTGTGTGTATGTGTGTGCGTGTTTAACAAGCAAACCTTTAACACGTAAATCCTCGTGTGTAGATTGAAAACGGGAATGATGTTGTAGCTGGAAACCATAGGCCGGAAGCCATGGATTCGGTCCGTTTACCAGATTCATGTCGATGGATCCATCGAGGGAGGACTTTTCCTGCTCGTCCTCCATTGTCCCCGTGCATGTTGCCAGCACAGACGCCGCCGGCGACGTTACCATTCCCAAATCGCTATCGCTCATCTCCTCTCTCTTTCTTTCTCTCTCTCTCCTTCTCTGAGAGAGGTCAAAAAGAGGGACCAGTATATCCGACCCCCCTCAAGCGCAGCCAATCATTAATCGCCTCGCTGAATCGTCTGTCCTTTGTCTTATATCGTTCGAATATCATTCATACTCTACTATCTCTTTCTCTCTCGCCTCTTCCACCCTTCGGGAAGCCTTCAGGCTCGTGGTACCGATTATTTAGCGCCATTTCTGTTTTTTTTTTTTTTTAAGAATCTACGCTCAGCCAAAACTTCGATGTCTTACAATAGCTCGTACGTTCGATGATCGAACACGACGTCCATGTTGGTGACGCTAAATCAATGAAAAACGAAAGAGTCTAGATTAGAAGACGAGATTGATCTTTCGTTTTTGAATCGTTCAACCGGACGAAATCAGACGACGCGCCGACGAGAAACTCTCCTTAACTCGCTAAAGTACCGACGACTAATTCGATAAGAATCCAAGTCTACGCCCCCAACATAGGGTGAATTAAAGAAAGTGGGTACTTCGTGTAATACGTAATTAGATGTACGATCATCCGAGAACAGCAGATCTTTCTCGAGTGTCTCTTTTCCGCTCGCTCCAGATTATACTGAACTATTTCTTTAGAAAGAACACGAACTCTCTAACGCTTTTTAGAATTTAAGAATTGTGTCTAGGAACGCGAACGTACGTGTGCGAGATGTATAGATGTATCATGCAAAAATAGGTAGTTATATTTCGTGAGGTGAAAGTGACGGTGCAAATATCTGTGACGGTGTTATGCAATTTTTGGATACAGGTATGTACTTTGATTTAAAGTTTATAAATATTACATAGATAGGATAAAAGGATAAAGTTCGATGTAAATGTTTATTTAACGTGAGTTACTTTTTTTACACATTGTACCGCGAACATGCGAAAGGAAATGAAAGGATTGGATTAAAGAGAAAGATCGTTGGGAAAGGCGTACGGTGATATATTCCCCCTGAGGAAGTTCACTCGTTAGCAGCTGTCAAAGGACATCGCAGCATCCACGATGCGTCAGACGGAAGAATGTTGGACGGAGATCGAGATGTAAGGAAAAAGCAAGAGAGAGAGAGAGAGAGAGAGAGAGGTGAACGATCGTGTTGTAACGTACGCATGAACGTATACAGACGAAAATACACAACGCATACATACAAAGAAACACGTGATGCATATACATACACATACCAGGTGTTACATCTTGATCGATCTATGCGAATACCAAGATTATTAATGACAAACGATATAAGATAGTTACACGATTTCGTATTTCGAGTAATCTTTAATATCCACGTTCATCGTCTTTGTTAACTATTGTACAAATATTCTCTCTTTTTACGAAATGATTAATTTCGATGGTATTCAAAATGGATCGATTGAAAGGAGACACCCTGTATATACGTACGACATAACGTTCCGATTAGAGAAGGATGAGAAGAGAAAGAGAAGAAAAGAAAGGAGAAAGGAGAGGGTAGAGCGCGATCATCGAGTAGGAGCAGGAGATGGCGGAGAAAAGAGCGAGAAAAGGAGCGTAGAGAGGAAAAAGGATATAAGGAGGTTAGAAACGCATGGAGAATTCCGAAGCGCGACGGTAATGCGCGGCAGAGTATCGGATACCTGTAAGTAAGCGCGCACATTCCACAATCCCACGGTGTGCGCTCACTGCCTCCCTCTCGTCCTTCTTACCTTTACCCTTTTGCCAGCAATCTCTCTCTAAATCACCTTTAATTTCTTATTCGTAAACTGATACGAAGACGTACCGTGACGTGACGAGGGAGCAAGGAACATGGACATTGCGCTTCTATGCGTTCGAGTTCTTCGTTTGTAAAAAGAGGAGGAGCCGAAGAAAAGACCTCTCCTCGCCTATAATCGACCGATCACTCGCGCGATTTTGTGAAGATGGCGAACAATCGCGTTACGGTTCGCCACTCTGTCACCGGACGCACATCGATGTAATGTTTACCGATACTTTCGTTACGTCGTCGAACTGTATTACTAATTACCTGTCGCACGGAACGCGATTAGCTTCAAGAATGCGATCGTATAACCGAGAGAAAAGTATCTTCGCACTGCGAGGTAAATACTAGAACGAAACTCACCGCTTTCGCCCGCGGTGCCGCGTCTCCGGCCCCCACCCACGCGAACTACCGCCACGTGACACGCTCGGGCCAGCCAATCGCATGAGTCCGGATCAGGCCCCTCTTGGAAGCCTTCCTAAGATCATCTTCGTGTGGATCCGATGCTCCGATTTTCTTCGTTTCTCTTTCGTTTTCTTCTCACGTAAATCTTATTTTATCAAAAGAAGAATTTCAATTGAAACTAATTAACTTGGACGATTTCAATTTTGATAAACTTCAAAATCTAGCCTTGTTTATATCTACTCTTTTGCAAAGAATATATAGGAGAAACGTATATACGTGTTCAAAATTATTTACGAAGTCAGTTTTACGTTTTATTCAAAGCAGTAAGTTAATTATAAGAAATATGATTAAAAAAGTGATTAAAATGTTAATAGGTAATGTAATATTGTAATTCATCTGTAATTTCATAAACTCGTATGAATAATTGAAGTTTCGTTTCACGCGCGCTTTATGCGACAAGCAAGTACATACATGTAGATAAATATGTATGTCGCGTATGCAACGCACGTATATAAAAACGAAGAATTGCATAGACTGTTACACGAATTATTATTCCGCGGACAATCGAAGAAACGTTTTCTACGAGAATAAATGAAGAACATATTAATCGTTACAAACCTTTCTTACTTTTTGTTTTTTTAACCAATTTTTATTAATTATTAAAAGTATCGCTACTGTTCGTCTATTAACTTGAATATACTCTGTATATTTATTTCTTTATACCTGTTTTCATAAAATGTATTGTTAATTATGATTGTACCGATTGATAATTTGCATATTTGATTAATTTTATAATTTTAATTATTGTTTCGAAGGTACAAGAGTGAGTTTAAATAAAGCGCCATATTGAAAATGATTATATCAAGCTGACAACACTGTATAGGTACAGTCTACTTAGCTATATGTCATTGTGGCTAAATGGAGGTTTTGGTTGTTGTATTGTAGTACTTTAAAAGCTAGTTCGATTAATGATCAACGAATTAATGAATTTTTACATATTAAAAAGTCACCGAAGGGACGCATAATACATCATATGTTACTTACAAAGATGATATGGGCGAAGTTGACACGTGGACACAGACGAAAGTATACTTGCTGCAGTACAATACAATTCTAACGAAGTAATTCAAGGATTTGACATATCACCGTTTGAAAATGTTATGTGAACGTGCAATAAATGCGTGACTCAACATGTCCATGAAAGTACGTTTCTTATTCTGTAAGATAAAAAATAATAATTCCATTTCGTAAATATAATAATGTATTTTTTAAATTCTATGAAATCTGTGTAATATAAATTTTTTTATTTCTCTTTTCTAGAAAGAATCACCTTGGGATGTAGAATTGCATCTTGCAGCTGCGCATGGAGATGCAAAACGTCTGCATATTCTATTAGATTCTGGTAGAGTTCATGTTGATTGTAAAGACAAGGTTTGTATTGTATTCATTCGTTTATAAAATTTTGATTAATATAATAAAATAATTATAAACTGTAAACTTCAAAGGATGGAACAACTCCTTTGATACTTGCTGCTGCTGGAGGACATTTAGAGGCTGTCACCGAATTATTACAGCAAGGAGCAGATCCTAATGCTAAAAGACTGGTATTACATAATCTAATAAATTTATACAATTTATGATTACATTAAATTAATTTAATTTAATTGTAAGATCTTTCTCTTTTTAGACAGGGACCACAGCTCTCTTTTTTGCTGCCCAAGGTGGTTTTATGGATATTGCTAATTTGCTTTTAGAACATGAAGCACTTGTTGATTCTTGCAGTATGGTAAGCAAATGGTGAAACTTGGAAATATCTCTGATATTTATTATGTTTTTATAAATCCTAGGATGGAGGTACACCATTATTTGTTGCTTGCCAATATGGTCATTTAGATGTGGTCGAAGGTCTTCTTGACAAAGGTGCCAATCCAAATGCACATATGAAAGTAAGAAAATTTATTATTATGTAGAAATTATCTTGTATTTCTTATTCAAATTTAAACAAAATTGTTATTAATAAAAGGATGGAGCTAGTGCATTATTCATTGCTGCACAAAATGGTCATGTACGTATTTTGGAAGTTCTTCTGGAGCATAATACAAGAATAGATACTATTAGAACAGATGGTGCTACACCTTTGTGGATCGCAGCACAGATGGGTCATGATCACATCGTCAGACAACTCTTGAAAGCCGGAGCAAACGTTGATGCTACTAGACATGTAAATGTTATAAACAACATAATACAAACATTATTTGTTTTTATAAATGTAATATGAATTCCTTAATAAATTATTATACTTTATATAGGATGGCGCAACGCCTCTATTTAAAGCAGCACATAAAGGTCATACGGCTGTTATTGGAGAGTTACTCAAATACCGTCCATCACTTGGTATTCTTCCAGTAAGTTAAATAATTTTATATAAAATCTTATGTCAGTGCATACATTAGATATAAATATAAAATATGAAAGCTATAAAATTGCTTTTTGGTTGGAATGTACAAAAATCATTGCTTTTGGATGTGGTATTAAATCAAACTTAACAGTCAAAAACATAATCGATGCTTTGCATTTACCTATTAAATCTTTTTCCTATTTAGTTACCCTCATCGTTAATATTAAACTCATGTTCTCCTAAGCTATTATTTGATAAAATAAGACTAAATAGACTAATTTATGTTTTTGCAGATAAAGGCTTATATATTTTTATATTTTCAATATAAAAATCTATGCTTATATAAAACTATGAATCCAAGCAAAAAAAAAAGTACGGATAATAATATTATTACTTCAAGATTTACACAATAGATCAACGACTTACAATATATACCATAGAACTTGAGAAAATAAGTATTTATGCATTATTCTAGAATGGTGAAAGTGCACTGCATGCTGCAGCTTTAGCAGGACATATGACAGTTGTAAGACAACTGGTGGGAGCAGGAGCCGATCCTTTACTTGTAAATCAAGAAGGTGTAACACCACTTCAATTAGCTGTTAGACACTCACAAACTCAAGTTGCCAATTATCTTAAAGACAAAATAAGAACACGAACTGCAGCATGTTAGATTCCTGTTACTTTTATTTTTAAAAAAGTATCAATTTTTAAAGATAATTTTACAATCTAAAGATACCATACAAATAAACATATGTGCATGTATACGCACATTAACATAAGGTAAAATACTCCTTATGTATTTTAACGTTGATCAAGTGCAATTTTAATATCATATAAAATCGTAAATTTGCGTGATACTAACAAGATATTTAGTATATATATAGTAAACATTCAGTGATTGTTCAGAAATTCCATTTTTATTCCTGTTAATGTCAGTAGCATAATATAATATAGCATAGTAATATAATTTGATGTTATTGTTAACGATTAATAAGTTGCAACAAATTAGTGCATATGCAGAAGATATATTTGATTTTCAAGAGCTAATATACATTTATTGTTGAAAGTTACATATTTATTTTTTATGTATACACTTTGTTATTTATATAGAGTAATTGTTAAAGTAAACTTATAAAGTTTCAGTGCTTATTAGCAGTCTGAGAAATGTAAGACTCCGATAGTATACGCGTGGTAATGATTCTCGTGAGATTTAAGATCGTTAAGACTGACTGATTTGCCTTGAAACATATCACGTAGGGATGAAACCTATAAATTGATGAAATATATGGCTTTCCACCGGCGGGAAAGTAAATACTATCTTATCGTAATAATATTTACATAAAAATGTATTATACTACAACGTCAATGAAAAGACAAGACCAAGCATAGATGTCATAATGCCTTTCTAATGTTATTTTTAAACATTATTTCATAAATTCAAAATAGAGCAAATGAATTTATATATATATTTTTTTTTTAATAATATACTCAAAAATTCAATTAGTAGTTTGGAAGATCTAAATTATAATAAAATAATTAATATGTCTGCATTAATATTTAACAGCAATACTTGATAAAGTTCTGATTTATTATATCATGTTACCTGCACTACCTTGACTGTCTTCCCATTTTTTGAGATAGTTTAAAGATTATACACACATTGTTGTTGTTAAATGATATATAATAAAATGCAATAATAAAATGCAATGAATGTCACTATAACAGCACAGTATTTTTTTACTATCATGTATTAATATGTATTAACTGATTCTATTTTCAAATGTAAAAAGAGCTTCTTGTTTTATAATGTAGAAATCTCATAATAATAATAATATATTTATTGTAACTCTTCTATAAAGAATATATACAATTATAAAATAAATATACGATCTTCGTCAATTTTGTTTTTACCTACACAAATGTACATTAAGTATATTAAATACTAATATATTTATTATTATACAATAATTTGTTACGTTGCAGCATATTCCAATTATTATCTAATCATTTTCTTTTCTTTTTTAATATCACAGCATTATTTAAATTATATGTATATAAATTTAAGATAAACATTAGTTGTACTCTCTTTTTGAATATATTTATATATTATATATAATTAAACTTAACTAAAATTCTCTTTTTCTATTTTATACATCTTAGATGTTTATATTAATATACTTACTTCATACTTTACATATTTATTCTATGCTATATGTATCTGTATTTATTTTCAGAGTAAATTATATATCTTTCTAAATAAAAATCAAGATCTTTTCCAACATAAGAAAGTTATTATATAGATCATGTGTGTAATAAACAGATATTACATAGTATATTAAATGGAATTACAATGCTTTTCACTTAAGATGAAGACGAACACGTGTTCGCAATTGATTTAAATTTTGGCCTTGTAGCTCAGCTGCTAAGTGGCTGTTTCCTATTACATTCCAGATGCAAAGTATCTTCATTTACACAGACGATCTGTTTTAGATTGAAACTATGCCAAGGATATTCATCATATAAAAATTATTCGTAAACTTAAATCTATCCATTTAAATTATACACGCGATTTCACGATATAAATGGAACGTTGACTTTTATCTATTACCTGCAACGCCCTGATAAGATGGATAATGAGATATATATCGTGTGTATTCAGTTCACCGGTATCGTCAGTTACACGTTGATCTTGAAACAATACTCATCATGGTTCGCGATCGCTTACCCGATTTATGTGCCGTTAGTATATATTTCTTTTTCGAAATCACATAATTATATCACGACATAATTTAAGAATAATATATTAGTAAAGCTTATATGATATTCTTATATCTTATACAAATAGATAGTTTATTTTAAGCTTATCAGCAAATATTTCCTTTATTCTTGTGCTACGTAAACGTTTAGTCACATCAATCAAATTATACCTCTTGTTCAATTTATAAAAACGCTATTTAAATATATCCACTTTGACTTCAAGTGCCGTAATAGCAGTACTACATTTGGCAGAGGATTTTTGCAAGATGTTCACATTCAGATAGCACAAAATAAAAAATTAAAAGAAGTGCTAGTGGAAGTATGTATAATGAATTGACATATAATCATGTGATATTCGGGTGATAAAAATATAAAATAATGTTAATGTAGGTCGAAGAAGTACGTGGTTTTATACAACTGCTAGTGGAAAATATATCAATTGTTAAAGATTTGCATAATAATGTTTTATCACATACAAGCAAAGGTATGTTTCAACTTGACAATATTAATA
The DNA here is from genome assembly GCF_905475345.1 of Vespula vulgaris. Lineage (NCBI taxonomy): Eukaryota > Metazoa > Arthropoda > Insecta > Hymenoptera > Vespidae > Vespula > Vespula vulgaris. Next base: position 9,014,101 of record NC_066590.1, on the reverse strand, counting down.
TCAGTTAAGGACCTATTTATATTTAATTTCTAGACATGCAAAAAGAACTTGAAATTCGTACTCAAACCATCTCGCAAACAGCTTTTCATATTCAACAAAAATTACGAGGTAGGTATAATCTTTATAGATCATTATTCGCTTGCCACATGTCTTATTGAATATAAAAATAATTATTTTGGCTATTCAGAATCATTATCACTTACATTTTGCACTGTGCTATTTTTTATGACTTTACGATCCAATGTCATCTCCTGAGAATGAAAGGATCTTTTAGTACACTTAATTGGTAATATATAATCACGTTTATGATTATAACTTCTGTCAGATAATTTTGGTGTACTTGTACTTGGATTAGATTCTTGGCTAAAAATACATGAGTCACTTATCTTAGTAGATATTAAATAAGATCGATTATCTGAAGAATTTATCTCAAATTGTAAAATATTTATTAAATTTGGAGATAATTTTTTTTAAATACCTTTTTTTAAAGGACGTTGGTGAAATACGATGTAAAATAACTTTAGGTATACGAGTACAAATCGAAAGTTGTACATTTGTTTTAAGATTCTCTGTGCTAGTCTTAAGCGATCTCAAATTATCTTGTATTTCAACATTATCAGTTTCCATGTTTGCATCTTTATCAAAATTTCTGAAATGTAATAATACATTTGTAATCAGTAAATTCATAAAATATTTTTATATATTAAAGAAGAAATCAAGAACATACCTTTTGTATTGATCAATTTCTTTTTCCAATTGTGGATATTCATTTAACAGATTTGTAAGATGTTCTTTGCTATAAATTGTATACATTCTAGAAACAAATCTCATTACATCATGTTTTAAAGGTGATTTTAAAATTTCCAATTTCTCTTTTATTTTTAGTAATGTTGGTAGCAATATCTCTAAACCATGCCTTTTCATTCCTTCTATAATTACAGTTATTGCATTAGTAGTTGATACATCTGATGGACTCATGAAGTCTTCTTGATCTTGAGAATTTATTGTATGTTTGTTAGAGGATAGGAATGGTTGTAAACGCTCATTATTGAGTATATATAATGTGTCTTTTAAAACACATGCACCTTTTTGACTTGTAACATTAATTGTACCATTCGAAACTCTACCAAGTATTTGCGTAGTTAGTTTTACAAGTAATTTTATTTTTTCAGGAGGATCTAAATGTTCTATCATAAAATTATAAATAATTGCTCTATTATCATGATTCTTATTTCCAGGAAATGTTAAAATTTCTTTTTCTTCCTTTCGCATTTTACGATCACATAATCTGTGCTTGAATTGATAATTATTATAATGATATATACTTTCCAAAAACTTTTGTGATATTAGTACTTTATCCTTTTTTAAAAGTCTCTCTTCGATTAAAAAAATAGTTAACTCCCGTATCATTTTATCTGGGTCAAATAACATTGTTAATATATGGAAAAAGAATGGTCCTTTTACTTTTATAAAATCTTCTAACAATAATTGTATAAATATTACAACAACAGCTTCTCTTACTATAGAACTTCGATCTTTCATACAAATACACATGTCTGACAAATAAGGTTCAACTAACGTAGTGAACCTAATACAGAGATCTGCTAAAGCTTTAGCAGCATTCACCTTAATAGCTATCTCTGTGCTTGAATTGTGATTTATATCCATACGCAAGAGTCTACCTAAAATTGGTATTACCTCTTGTGCTATCTCATGATCTCTTATTGCATGTTGTCCAAGCACAACCACAGCAAAAGCTTGTAATTCTTTTACTTCCTTTATTGAATCTGGTAATAATTCTGATTCAAGTAATAAGCCTTCCAAAATACGTAAAGTAGACGATGAAAGCTTATTAGTACATGAAAATGCAACATGTCCTAACGTAGACATAGCTTTTATATAATTTGATGTATCCATTATTGTTTTATTATTAGTTTTAAGCATTTTTTGTATTTTCATTTCTGATATTTCCATTAATTTCATCGTGTTAGATTGCACTAAATGATTATTATCATCAGGATGTAAATGTTTTATTATTCCACCGATGATATCAAGACAAATACTAATTAAACTAAAATGAATTTTGAAATCACAAAGGCATTGATAAAGGTATTCATACAAATCGTTCATGTCATTTTTACTTAAAGATGACCAAGAATTTCTCAATATTTGTAAAATTAAATTTGAATGATAGTTATTTTTTTGTATAAGATCTTTATAATCGTCAATATATTTATTCAAATTTGGTAATTTCATGCTTTCAGATATTGCTGTTAAAAGAACCCATGCAGATGTATCATTGTCTGATCCAATATGTGATTGTATATCTGTGATTAAAGAGTTGTTTATGAGATTATCTTTAATCCATATTTTACAAGCTCTTGATAAATGTTTCATCATTTTCATGTCAGTTAATTTACCTACGATTCTCCATGGTAAACTGCTTTTTGCATTATCAGTATATTTGGAATGATTCGTTATCTTACTTATTAGTAAGTCTTGGAAAGATTCTAGTGCTTTTTCTTGTACTTTAATTTCAGTATCAAATATTTGTGGTAATACTGTTTCTACCCACTCATTAAGGATTTGTGAATCACTAGGAAAATATTCTAAAATAACAGATAATATATGTATTGCGAAACGACGTACTGTCATTACAGGGTCTCTGCAACGACGACCAACTATAGGAGCAACTTGACATGTCAGTATGGGAAACTTAATAGTCAAATTTTTTAAAATCTGTAGTGCACTTCGTCTTACTAATGCTCTTTCATCTTCTACTCGATCTATTAACATGATGAGTACTGTATTTAATGTTGGCATCTGATTAACATCTCTTAATAATATGGTTCTTAATTCATCGAATAAAGGAAGTGTCTCATCAGAACATGATACTTCAGATGTATCTTCTACGAGCATTTCAATGATATTATTTTGTATGTCTGTAAACTCTGCAATTGTTGCCATAGCTCTACCTCTTACCATATTAGAAGAATCCACACATCTACTCAATGTTGTAGCAATTAATGCTTTTTTTATCTTCTTCCGCTGGAAAGATTCTATTAAATCATGGTTATTTAAATTAGATTCTATTAAAAGTTTTCCAATGATCTCTTGAGCAAATAGCCTACAGGATACTTTTGTATGATGTGAAAGAGATATTATATCATTAATAATATGTATAATGATATCTTCTTTGCATATTGTAATTAGTTTTAATAATACTGTAGCTTGCTTTTGACGAGCCTCTTGTCGTTCCGGACATTTAATCATAATATATTGAATTAATGTCATTATAGCAATCTTTGCTTCTTTTTCATAAGTATGTAATAATTTTCTTAAAAAATCTATTGTTAATTCATGCATATTTGCCATAAACTTTATTTGATGATCATTATGATTAAAGAGAAAACGAGGATGTATGTATTTTGCTATCATCATAATAGTTGTTTTGATAGGTCCATGTTTATTATCACATAATTTAAATAGAGCTGTATAAGCATTACAAAACAATTTATTTCTTGTCTTTTGATATTCAAACTGATTAACGTCAGTAACTTCAAGTAATACAGAGATAGTAATATCTAATGAATGTGAATAAGCTCTAAATGAAAATAACTTTATCATTGTGATGAAATTAGACAAAATACTTTTAAGACCTTCAATCAATAAAACCTTTTCTGAAAGTGAAATAACATGATCGCTCGATTGATCTTCATTAATATCCATATATTCTAAAGTTACAGTTTTATTTCCCTTTGTAACTATTGGAATTAGGAGTTTACATAATTTCAAAGATTCAATTGCTTTTTTATATAAATTTGGATGAAATATATTAAAAGCACGACTTCCAGGTATAGCCAATAACATAAGATATAAACTTGTTGCATTCAAACAAGTTTGCTTACTTGTTCTATTAGCTTCATCACGTTGACCAGATTTTATTATATAGTATAAAACCGATAACAAAGCATGCACATTTATATTCAAACTTACTAATACATCCCAAGAAACATTTGCTTCTTTATTATTGCATTCTTCTGAAGTATGAATTTTAGCAAGCCAATCTTTGACGACCTCACAAGTGTCTTGTAACAATAAGTCCATATCCTCGCTTTCAATGAAAAGAAAATAATCATCTTGAGGTGGTTCGTCGTAGGTTAGAAATTGTGAATCCCACACAGTATTTACCCACTTATCGTTCAGATCGTCCAATTTAAAATTGTCAAAAATTTGTAAAAGCTCCATCACAGGATAATAAACTAAAATCGTTTATATGACTATTTTATAATTTATAAGTGAAGTTAAATATCTAAAGATAACCTTAACATATCATTTTCCGATAAAGTAAACTTGGTCTTCAGGTTATCATTCTTTGAACACCTATGGATAATGAATATGTGATTTTGTCCCAATTGATATCACAAAAACTAATATTTATTAAATACATGTGATATAACATTTCGTCTAAATGTAGTTACCGCTGGAATAAATGATAACGTTCATCCAAAGGAGGGAAATCCAACAAGCCAATCATAATCATGATATATGCATATATAGATTAATATGTTCATATGTACTTTTTATAAATTCTCTACTTTTAAACTTCTTGATTTTTTACATTTGAGTAAATAAAGTTAATTAAAATTTATTACATTTATTGTGTATATATTTATAAAAATAACTTGTTTATTGTACGTTGGCCTACCATTTTGTTTTATTACACGCGCGAAATATCTGTTTGAACACAATAAACTTTCTTAGAGCGATAATAAAAAAGATTTAATTTTTTACTTAAAAATTGAACGCATAAAAATTTTGTTGTATAAAAAAGAAATTATCAGAAAATATACACCTATTTATTTAGCATTTTTTCAGGTATGAAGGAAAATATAGCTGCTACAGATTCTTTTAATACAGATAATATAAAGGAATATCCTGCTCATATACGAATCAAACGTTTACAATATGCAACTATGCTAAAGATGTTTTCAGATATTATGGAGGATTACAATACATCATTAGTAAGATATCATGATAAATGTTTACAACTTTTACAGCAACAGAGAATGTTAAGTAAGTTGTATATAATACATATATATTTTTGTTTTGAAAATTTCATAAAATATATTTAATTAATTATATTTCTATTTAGTAAAGAAACATACGACATATGAGGTAGATGAACCAGAAAAAGTACAAGGGAATAGCATATTTGTAGACAATGTGAGTATTCATAATTATTTTACAAACTATCTTCATATGCTGTTATACAAGATGTTCTAAATTCTATAAATATGTTGAATGATATAATCTCTGGAAATTCTTTTTTTATAACATCGTTATAAAATATTCATAAGTAGATCCTAGAAGATAGCAAAATCACCAAAGAGCAATTGTCTGCCATAGAAGTACGACATAATGAAGTTTTGAAATTAGAAAAATCTATTCATGAAATAAAAGATATGTTTAATGAAACAGCTTTTCTTATCGAAAAACAAGTAAGTGTGATAATATTAAATACATATAAGTGTTATATTGTATGTTTATATATACATATTCTTTGTTTTTTAATTTTTTTAGGGGGAGCAAATAAATAGTGTAGAATATTTTGCAAAAAATACTGCAAATGATGTTGAGAGTGGTAAAAAAAGTCTTAATAAAGCAGAAGAAAGGAGTCATAGATACAAAAAAGTATACATAATATATATATTTTTTAATGCATTAATAAAAGAATCCATTAATAAAATTTGTCACTTTTCCAGAGAAAGATAAAGATTGGCATTATCGTTGGGATAATAATATTTGCTATTCTATTAATTATTGTATTTCTTAATTAATTTTTTTACATTAACTTGCATGGTATTACATTTGTAAACCAAATATTCTTATATATAAAGTTATATTCTATAAAGTTATATTCTATATAAAAAGTCATATTTTAAATATAAAAACACAAATTCATAGTTAAGAAGACATAACATCTGAAAAGTACATTACTAAGCCTTTTGAACTTGGTCTTAATTTATAATCTGCAATGGTGCACGTATAAAATACATCTAATACTTCTGCGTATTCTGCACCTATATCAATCGCAGGTAATGGTGGACGAACGCCTAACAATATTTGGAAAAATATTTTTTACTGTAAATATTAATTAAAAATTTCATTAAAATATCTAAGAATTACTTACCACAGGTACTTTTTATTTCTTTCACAAATATATCACTATCATCCATACTAACGTCATTATCGTCATTTGAAATTATTAAAGACATATTTTTTTCTGATGTAGAAGTCAAATCAATAGTATCATTAGAGTCATTTTCAGAATTTATGAAAGGTGCAGATAAGGCCAACATTTCCCATATGACAAGACCATATGCCCATATATCACATTTGTTTGTTATAGGACCTTCCTCTATATAAAAAAAAAAAAAAAATAGAAATTTGTAATATATTAATTCAATAAAATAATTACAAACATATTATTGTTAATAAAAAAAATACATAAGTATAAATATAAAAATTGATATACCAAATAATACTTCTGGTGGATTCCAACACTCAGTTCCAATATAAATAAAATTTTGTGATTTATCCATTTCTAAAGTTTCTGTAAGTGGTACAGAAACTCCAAAGTCACAAAGTTTTACTTTTTTCAAATTCTTTGAAACTAAAATGTTATAACTCTTAATATCCCCATGCAAAATATGTATAGTATGATGTAAATATTCTAAAGCCTTTGCAATTTCATAACCCACGTGCAAAATATCTTTAGCTGCAAAAATGTCATCTCCTCTGTCGACTTTATCTTCAATCAAATCTCCTATAAAAAGATTACAAGAAAGTTAAAATTTCTATTTGACGAATACTTCATATCATTATAACAATATACATGCCTAGAGAAATATCCAGTTGTTCCATGGCAAGACATGGATCACCCTTGGAAGATAATATAAATGCTCTGAAACCCACGATGTTTGGATGATTTAATTTTTTCAGTAGATCGGCTTCAGACTGTAAGCGCTTGTCATATTCCGAATCCTTTGTAAGTTTAGTATTTCTTTTCTTTATTGCCCAAGGTGATCTTACAAAACCAACTTTTGGAGATCTTTCCAAACTAAGAATGTGTACACCTAACATAACATAAATTTTAAAATGCTTATTCATGAATATTTATTTAAATGCGCATACCAGTTCCATGAGCTATTTGCTGCAAAAACGGAGAGGCTGGAATTTCAATCGGGGTTTGTAAATTGGAAACATCTGTAGGTCTACGATTCTTTCTAACAGGTGTCTTGAATCCTTCCATCCTTAACAAAATATCTTATATACCGAGAATCGAACTGTGAAAGAAAGAATAAAAAAACTCGTATAACCGTTACGTAGTTTTTGAATTCATATAGAATTGGCGTTGTATCAGTATTACCAACATAGAGTTCTATCACTTTATTCGTCATCATGTAGAAATTGTAAAAATTAATATTAACTAATATAATCTTTATAGCGCTTTAATGGTTTAATCTTTTTTGGTAATTCGAAATTTAAAAAAATCATATTTCGTTTGTTTATCAGCCAATAGTACAATTATAACAATGGAAGTGATAAAACATATATTATATAATAGGATGATATGCGAAAATCGGCCTTTAAAATCACTGCCTAGTATAGAAATATATTTAGAAATTTTACGTATCAGATAGTATACTATATTGAGTACAATATACAATAGTGTACAATTGGTAGTAGAAATTCACTAATGTTAGATTTCGCTTCTGAGTGAAGATTACTAGAAGGAGATCATCCTAAGAGATCAGACTTCCAGTCATCGATTCTACAAGCATTAATTTATTGTTTTAATAGTGCCTAAAAACTATAAAATATTAAAAAATGGCGTCTGAAGATACTACTGATGCTTCTACGATTAAATATTATACACGTGCTGAAGTTGCAAAATATAATACAGCTACAAATTCATGGATAATCATTCATGATAAAGTGTATGATGTGACAAAATTTTTGAAACAGGTATATTAACATTATAAAAGGTCTTTTAAAAATTATATGTTAATAATAATAATGTTCTTTAAAAAAAGAATATTATGTTTTTTTCACAATTTCTATTAAATCTTACTTTGACATAGAAATTAAATGATTTCTTTTCTTTATTTGTATTATAAACGTAAAATTGTAACATAGATTATATATAATCTTTTTCTTCAATGAAGCATCCTGGTGGCGAAGAAGTTATTTTGGAACATGCTGGGCGAGATGGAACAGAACCCTTTGAAGATATTGGACATTCTAGTGATGCAAGAGAAATGATGGAACCATATAAAATAGGAGAACTAGTAGAAGTAAATAGAGTTTAATTAGAATTTAAATTAATATCTTTATTATTGAAATATTTTATCTAAAAATGACAAAGTATCATAGTAATTATTATAAATTTATAATTTAAATTTAGGAAGAAAGAACAAAAAGTGATGATAAGAAAGAACGAGACTGGGCAAATGGAGCTTCAAATGGAGATAGTTCTAGGTATGAATATGCAATGTGTTATACAAATGTATTATATGTTCTTATATATATTTATGTTTCTATCATATCAGTTCAATTAATCTATTTGTTAAAAAAAGAATCTGCTTCATGGACGAACGGGTTGCTTTTTTTTATGTTGGTATATGCTATTGAAATTTTGTTACTGTTCATACAATATTTCTTGTTATTACTTATTTTTACTACATGCAAAAGTAATAGAGCAACGCAATCTATTCCTGGCTTTAATCATGTAAGTGTTTGCGAAAAGCATGATTCCATTGATTATACCATTTGTGTTGTTCAAATAAATGAAATTAAGAAAATATTAAAAATATTACAATATATGTAAATAGTAGTTGCTGCATGGTCATGTGATGATTGGCTATTGCAGTGGCTCTTGGAGATCCTGGCTGATTCCTGTTTTACTTGGAGTACTAGCAACTCTTATCTACCGTTATTTCATCAGCGCACATTGAAACATTCCATAAGATTATTATCTTATTTTATATCTATAACGTGTTAAAAATTGATTGTTGTGTATAATTCGGCGTGAACAATCACTCTATATTACACAGTATTGTAATTATTTTTTATTGGAAGCTATGAGAAGCTACACAATCGGGTGGTCTAGCATTTATATAGAGGACATCAGACATAATATATCTGTATGTATATATGTGTATCAATCATTACAGTATCTATGAAGCCAAGAATAAATTAATTTAATTTGCATGACTATGGTGGGCTTCCTTAAAAAAATAAAACATTTCCTTTGATACAAAAAGAAATTGACAGATCATGCGATTTACATTAATATATCAATAAAATGATCTATTTTTTATTAGCATTTTTTAAACATTTTATTATCATAAGTTTATAAATAATGATATGATATAAGAAGTATGAAAGCTTCTATATTCTCATCAAAAGTGAATGTACAATACGTTATGATTAAGATATATAAATTTCAAAGATATATAAATGTATATGAATTTTCCTGGAAATAAATAACTGTTGATATTTTTATTATATAAACTCTTTATAGTGAACACGAAATAGTTCTACGTGATAATTTTTATTATTATGTTTATAAATGGCGAAATAAACAAATTTATGTAACTATCTACAGTGTAGATAATTTACGAAATATATGTTTTAAATTATTATTTAAAACTATCGTAAATTTTATTATAATGCCCTTCCTTTCTTTGCGTATTAATTTGTGGGTCAAATCTATGTACTTAAGAATTTAATCTTACATCGACGTATCGATATATTACAGATCTATCAAAATTAATTTCAATTAATAATCTTATCGTTGTACATTTCAGTATCGATACGCGTTATACGTACAACTTGAATTATCTAGATCGACCAAACGCTTTAGAAGTCACGTAATTCGAAAAATTGTTATCACGTTTGATAAATCGCCAATGTAATTATTGTTATTCTTGAAGGAGTTTGAATTACGTGTTGTTAGTGATAATAAAACGAATATACGTCATTACGATGGTTAAAAAAAGAAAAAAAAAACATTTGTACGATAATTGAAATTTCTTCGAAATTCCTTCGACCGAAAAAAAAAAGAACGAGATTAAAAATGTGATAGAAAACGTACGTAGTTCGCAGTTTCATGGCTACCCGTTAGAAAGAGTCCAATGACAGCGGATGGATATCGAGCGACTCGAAGCGCCGACGCCGGTTATTCGGTCTCTCTTGTCGCACCAATACTACTTTCTTCTCTATCCTTCTATTCGTGTTCCGATCGCCCTTCATCGTTCCTCCACATTGTTCTCATCCTTCTTCGTGCCGCGAACGCCCAGTTGAGCGCGAAAGCTCGCTAGACGCGGATCGTATGTACGACGCAACGACGCAACGACGATTAGGTATTATTATCCCTAACAGAGATTGAACTTCGACGAAGACAGAAGATTTGAGAGAAACAGGAGTAGAAAAAGGAATTTATTTTCGATTATCAAGAGCCCGGTTTTCGAAGGGTAAAAGGGTCAGAGTTGAAAGAAAGAGGAAGACAGAAAGAGAGAGAGAGAGAGAGCGAGAGAGAGAGAGAGAGAGAGAGAGAGAGAGAGAGAGAGCATTAAGCTTGTCAAGAAAAAAAAGAGAGAGAGAGAGAGAGAGAGAGAGAGAAAATCGTGCTTCGCACAAATAGCAAGGGCCGCACATTACTCGGAAGGGGCAACACAGTGTGAGATTTTAGAAGGCATTGACATCGGTAGCAAAGCGGGGGAGGTAAAAGACCAACTGGTTGCACCGAAAAGTCGGCGTAGTGTCATGAGAGGCGGTCTCACGATCCGCCCTTTTAATCGGTCCCTCCTGAAGTCATGCATGTCGCGCCCTTCAAACGAGGTAAGAATAGACCCTTATGCCCGCCCACTTCTTCCGAGCTAACGGCTCTTATATCCATTCCCGTTCCACCACCCTCTTTGGTCCTTCTCGACGGTCAATGAGACATGAATGAATTCAGGAAAGATTCGCGCGCTTTTCTTCTTTTAACTTATATCGGGTCATTCACAAGCAATTAATTAAGCAAATTCTAAACGAGATCTCTGTTTTAAAAGGAGTTGAAATTTCTTTCCACGTGATTACCGCGATACGTACTACCTTCTCCCATCCTCTATTTTTTTACCCTTCTTAACTATCTAAAAATATTTATCGATAGATTTGACATTTGCTTGTATCGTGTAAACACGATATTTATGATGTAATATTCGTCATTAGTTGTTATTCTAGGAAAGAAATTTATTAGCCGTTACGCAGAAATGATTTGTGTTTGGTCATCGGACGTTTAAGACCACGTGTATGCCAAGAGCACGTCGTAGTCATTTCCTATTGGTTTGCCTTGGCGGGCTAATTATAATTGTCATAAGTAATATGCCGGGAGCGCTATTGTTGTTATTCCCGATAATACGAGTATTTGAAAATAGGTTTACAGATTACGATTTCTCCATTTCGAAAATGTATTTTCTGTATTTATATTTTTGAAAATGTAAACTCGTCGAAAGATTTTCCTTAAGGTTTGAATTGATAGAACGTTTCATTAAAGGCGCGAAATTCAAATGTAATTTAAAAATATAATAAAAATTACGTCGCAATAACAAACGACGTGCATAAGTTTATCTTTGAGTATCAATCGATAATCGATCGGTTCGCTATAAAACTTATTTAGTTCGATAAGACGAAGCGTAAGTGAAAAAAAAAAGTCTAGATAAAACTGAATCGCGTGATAAGCAGTCCGATAAAACGGTAGGATGGATTCAATTAATGTTTTTGGAAAAACAATTTCTTTTTTAAGAGAAGTGCACGAATATCTTCGCTAAATTTATTTCGTTTATTAGTCGAAGCTCGGAAGAGGTTATGTAATGTGTGCAAGCACCGTTCGCAAAAGCTTACGACGATTGCGTCATAGCGTGAAACCAGAAACTCCTCGTACTTCTGGAACGCGCAAAGCGGTGGCACGTTTCGAAAATATCTTCATCGTTCTTTCTCTCTACCTTCTTTTCTTATTTTTCTTTTTGGGTATCTCGGAATAGAGTAGAAGGTTCTCGGGTGATACTATGAGAGATATTTAACACCATCGTTCCACCAATCAGAAATAGCGATAAAGAAGCAATCGATAAACAACGATTAGATATCGTTTTTCACGAAGGAACGTCGACGAGTCCTTAAAAGCTTTTTCCAACGATAGATAGCACGTGAATTGTCTACAAATAGATCGGACAAATCTTCGATGTATGTATATAAACTGATCGAAGAGGCTTCGACCTATCGTTTAAGCTGATTATTCTTTACACGCGAATCTATACTGGTCATTCTCATCACAACTACATTCCGGCCTGTTTAAATGTTTCAACGAAGACTAACTTCATATCTTACGTATTTATATTGCTTACGATTTTAAGTGAGTCGCTTTTATGTCTCGACGATTAACGTGTGAATCTTTTCATTCCTTTCAATTATTAACAATCCCATTTCAATGTCATTAGATAAAAGATTATGTAAACTGAACGTGAGAATTGACACGGAATCGTATTTATTTTTCATGTATATAAAAGTAAATATCTTTCTTTTCTTATTTTTTCCTGTTTTTTTCTCTTTTCTACGAAGGAGATTTAAATATGCAAAATCAATTCGCGTTTCGTTTCAATGTCGTAATATGTGTGAAAAAAGAAGCGTTTCGAAGAATTCTGAAGAATAGATCACGTTATTTTTTTTTTCTTTTTCTTCTACGTCTCATTTTAACCTTGCTCTACAAAGTACATTTTCTTCCCGTTGACGCGACATTAGGTAGACCCTCACGAGCACCGAGAATTAACTGCAATTGATTCATTGATATGCTTTTGTGGCAATGAGTTTTAATGGGATTTAGAGATGTCTGTACGTCTTTCCATGCTCATATATTCATTTCTTTTCTCCTGTTAGCGATTATCATTTAACTCGTTGACGCTTCGTATTCGTTTTAAGTTCCATCATTCAATTATCTGTTTTTATCATGTGACCGATCACGTTACCACGCATAGCACTTTTTTAACATACTTATTTTTTTTGATAAAAATTAAATGCAAACGCTTAATTGTTAAATGATCCTTATATTAATGATCCGTTAAAGTGGCTTTTTTTTTTATCACTGAGGAAAGTTGTCGATAACAAAAACTCGGTATCATATTGCTAAAAGTTAGTCTTATCTCTATGCTCTAGAGAATGTGGAGAAGTATAATTCTGGATTCTATTCCTAGTCTATTTCTCGTTTAAACGTAAATATAGAAGAATGTATATTTTCTCCCACGTTCGTTCATCAGGTAAGTTATTGAACAGAATGATGCGATGAACGTTGTATAGTAAGTGCTTGGGGAACAGGTTTTTTATTCCGAGTATACGAAAAGCACATAATCGACCATCTTTCTTCGTCAATTTGTTTTGAATACGCTAGATATATATACATATACATATATACATACATACATACTTATATATATATATAATGATATTTTTTATTTTTCTCCACACGATTGAGTGAGGTATGAGAATTCTCATCGATTTTTAGAGCATCCTAGGTCATCTAGAATACCGCGTTATTCTTCTCGAAAAAAATACGATTGGTTAAACGTTAATTTATTATTAAAAAATATCTATTATTGTCAATAATTAGTTCAGATGAAATCAATCGTCTCTATACGTATTTAAAAAAAAGTTAAATCGAAAGAAATTTACTTAAAATTTTCCATACGTCTACTTCAACGATAATAAAGTCCGGACGAATATGTGAACACATCGAAATATTTGCCATGTTAGCAAATTCTTAAATATTGACTCCGTATTACTTGGAAGAGATGGTTTAAAGGTGATCGTTTACGTCATCATTCTCTTAAAAGCGGCAGAAATATGTTCGTTTAAAATTTGTCGGCGATAACATAAGGCATATGTTCGAATCACGACGCGACATTCTATTTTTATATTTTGTACTTCATATCTTTGAAGATTTTAATCGATGACAATTGTACAAATTTTAATTAGTGATTTATGATTTCATATGGAAATTGCACAGATAAAGGAAAAGAGAGAAAGAGATCTGAAAAAGAATGCCGAGTTTCATTTCGACTGAACGTCCTAGTCTTCTTGCCAATTATATATCGTAATATCGTGTCTTCTTTTTGAGCAAGGCGATCTTTGTATGTGATCTCCGATAAAGAATTCGCTTTGACAAATGATAGATCAATAAATCAATACATCATAGTCGATAAACGTATACTTCGTTTGCTACATTTAAAACATTTCTATTCTAACATACGTAATACAAATTATACGAATAAAATATAGTTATCGATAAATATTTAAATCTACAATCATAATGATACATAGTTTTGAAAGGATATTTCTCTCCAAGAAAACTATACGGCAAATTTCTTTGAAATAATGTCTCTCGAGTGTATCTCGTGACCATTGGTCGAAGAAGAAAACGAGATAGTCTTGCAAGCAAGGAATTTTGGCAGTCGGCCATACAAACTATAATGGCTACGACGTCTATTCGATGACAATAAATATAATAACATATACCTTGTCACGTGCTGCACAAACGCAAATATACGCACCATTTAATGACGCGATTCCCTCGCTCCTTCTCGGCTCTGAAGAAACGCTACCTCAGCCAGTCGGCGAAGGGATGCGACACAAAACGGCCACGTTCCTTGACGAGCACAGAGTTTCGAGTAATTTATTATAAAAGCACAATAATTATTTTTCTTTTGATTTGGCTATAGTTATTACATTTATTATTAATAACGTTCTAACGGATCTTTTATGATTTTATGACAAAATTACACAATACGTGTATCAATATCATTCGTAACACCTGTTAAAAAAGTGTATTATCTTCGTCAATTAACATACCGGCGATTTTCTCAAATTTTGGCGCGAACAACGGATTTATTCAACAAAGAATACATTACTACTCGGTTGTCGATTTGATATACCGTAAAAAGAGTATAATCTTATTTCAAGACCAGTGGTATAACGTCGTCGTAGAAATTATGCACGAAGTTTGATCACGTGATTCATTCTCGGTGACTCTAAACTTAGGAAACGGTCTAGCTGGAATGCAACGTTCTCGTGTTTCGCTTAATATGTTATTTCCTGTAAAGAGGAATCATCGGTAGAATCTGCAATCCAAGTGTAACATCGTTATTTGCTATTGACTTTTGTTGTCATTTATATAGGACGAGTCATGTAACTTACCAATTGGAAAATTCTTTCTTAATTATTTCACGACTTTAATTTCGGATAAAAAGAATTTGTAAAATAATTAAATATGATCGTATTGTATACGTCGGAATGATTCAGAGTTTAAAACGGTTCAAGATAAACAAAAAAAAAAAAAAAAAAAAGAAAAGAAATCGGTACTGATGAAAAGTAAGAGAGAAAAGAAAAAAGGAAAATTGTGTATTCCAGCTACCGTTGGACATGACCCGCAGACGAACAACGGCAGTCAGGCACAGCAACAACAGCAACAACTTCAATGGTTGGGAAGTCCAGGTGAAACGACGCTCGTATCACGGGTTGCTCGGAGTAGCAACAGCAACGGTGGTAGCGGTAGTGGGTGGGAAGGGCTTAAATCATCGTCGTTACCGCAACATCAACAACAACAACAACAAAGGCGGAGGCGCCAAGAAGAGCAACAAGGCGAATCTGGAGGTGTGGGGGATGACGAAGACGGGGGTGGAGGGAGCGGAGGGTTGGAGGGGACGGACCCAGAGGCGAACCACGCTGTTCACCTCAAGAGACGGGTGGGACTCGTCAGTGGGGTGGCTTTAATCGTTGGCACCATGATCGGATCAGGGATATTCGTTTCGCCATCCGGCCTCCTAGTTCGAACCGGCAGCGTCGGAGTTAGCTTCTTCGTATGGACGGCCTGTGGGATTTTGAGCTTGTGCGGCGCACTCGCTTACGCAGAGCTTGGCACGATGAACACCAGCAGCGGCGCAGAATATGCTTATTTCATGGACGCCTTTGGTGCACCACCGGCTTTCCTTTTCTCCTGGGTTTCCACCCTGGTATTGAAACCATCGCAAATGGCGATAATCTGTCTCTCCTTCGCCCAATACGTCGTTGAAGCTTTCGTAGCGGACTGCGATCCTCCCGACGAGGTGGTCAAGCTGGTCGCTCTCCTTGCGATCGTTCTTATACTTCTGGTGAATTGTTACAGCGTTAATCTGGCAACCGGAGTACAAAATGCTTTCACCGCAGCGAAACTCATTGCTATACTTGTAGTTATCGTCGGCGGTGCGTACAAGTTGATACAGGGAAACACGCAACACCTGAAAGGAGCCTTAGATACCATGGACGGTAGTAACGTTAATTTCGGTAGACTCGCTACCGCTTTTTATACGGGTCTATGGGCCTACGACGGCTGGAATAATTTGAATTACGTTACGGAGGAAATCAAGGATCCATCGAAGAATCTACCAAGGTCTATTATGATTGGGATACCTCTTGTTACCCTTTGTTACGCACTGATTAATATTTCTTATTTGGCGGTTATGTCGCCTTCGGAGATGATTGAAAGCGAGGCTGTTGCTGTGGTAAGATGAACGAACATTTGTGTCTCTTATTCTTTTAATGATTTTTACTGATCATTTACAAATTTCATGCCTCTCTTCCCTCCGCAGACATTTGGGAATCGGATACTCGGCGTGATGGCATGGCTTATGCCTTTATCGGTTGCTATCAGCACCTTTGGTTCCGCCAATGGAACTCTTTTTGCGGCAGGTAGACTTTGTTTCGCTGCATCCAGAGAAGGACATTTGCTCGATTGCTTGAGTTATGTACATGTGCGCCGTTTTACGCCTGCGCCAGGCCTCATATTTCATTCTATCGTTGCAGGTATAACGATACATCATAAAAATTAGTATTAAAATTACCAAGAACCAAATACAATCGCATATGCTAATCCACTTTGTACAGGTGCAATGGTCGTTTCTGGAAATATAGATTCCTTAATTGATTTCTTTTCCTTTACCGCTTGGATTTTCTATGGTGGATCGATGTTAGCTTTGTTGGTAATGCGAAGAACCAGACCAAATCATCCAAGACCTTACAAATGTCCCCTGATCATACCCGCACTTGTACTTGTAATCTCTGCGTACCTGATAGTGGCACCCATCATCGACAAGCCTCAAATCGAGTACTTATATGCAACCGGATTTATTTTCGCAGGCATGTTTGTTTATCTCCCCTTCGTGAAATACGGATACGTGCCGAAATTTATGGGTGAGTGCGTGATTTTCTGTATAATTATATTTTTCTTCGTATATCTATAAGGTATACAATTTTTTTCCAAAGTACACTTTTTTGTATAAAATAATTTTTTGCATACGCATACTGGCCAACCAATTGTACGATTCCTATTGATATTAAAATTTTCTCGGTATTTGTTATTTCAGAAGGAGTAAATGCTTTTCTTCAAATGTTACTAGAGGTGGCGCCAACCGCAGCTGCTTTCGATTGATTCCAATATAAAACATCGAAAATGATTTTTTAAAGATCTTATCATTCCACTGTGGCATATTTAAAATGTACATGTGAGAATATATTTTTAATGTACGTACAGAAACAAAAATACTGTTTTATCGATGCTCGAGTTTGCTTGGATTGATCCAAGAACATACATAAAAATATTATTTTATTACTCGTTATTCTTCTTACATAATATACAATATATAGAGGACGTTGTTAGACATAGATGATTGATGTTATAATGACAACGATGAGTTAACAAAAGATATTTTAAATGTTTATGGTTATAAATCTACTTCTTATTTTTAACAAGTGCATCTTTGTGTACTTTTCCATACATTCCTAAAATACCTGAATTTTTCTTTTGTTTTTTCTTATTTTTATGTTTCACTAAACTTTTACTCAATCCTGATATCGGTTCTTTGCGTTTTGCTGCCATAGCTTCTTTTTTCCTTTTATGCTTCAAAACTTTATAATTTAAACTTTGATTTTTTGGGGGTTTTGCACCTAATCTTATTGCTAGTTCTACTTTTGCTTCTTTAGCCTTCGAACTTTTAAAACCGGATATACCAAACTTGATGACATCGTACCTAGCCCTTTTCATTTCCAATTCTTGTTGCTTCCTGCGATCTAGCTGTGAATTAGCTTTTGTATTACAAAACTCATCCCTATTATCAGTCTCTACGTCTACTTCATCTTTTTTATCGATATCATTCGACGACTTCAATGCTTTCTTTGGAACCATGTAAGTAGTCGAGAAAAAATCTTTAACTGCATCTTTTTTTATTTTCGAAACTTTCGTTGGTATAAAATCTTCCATCGCGGCTTATTAACAAGATTTCTTAAAATAAACAAATATAGGTTAGAAATGCATCGTGTTTATTAACGATATACTGATGTTTTAGGTTATGTAAAATAAACGTGTACACACCTTTTGATATAAAAGATAATTGATATTTTCTTTTAACTTCAAAGAAATATTGTATTTTATTTCAATTGTTATTAGAAAATACGCTCTATCATACGACGTAAAACTCCCATATTGGTGTCATAAGCACGACTGAAACAAGTTCGGAACGAACGAGGGTTTCGTTAATTAATGACAAGTGGCCGAACTTTGTACTAAATATTCGACATCAACGCCACCTAGTATTAAAAATACAGACTACAAACGTTACAACAAATATAACGATCTCAGGGATGTTTTAACTTACAATATATCTTTTCTTATTTTATAATTTTATTATTTTAATGTATGTACAAATAATATCATTATTTATAATTACATTATAAAGCCATAATGGCTCTTTTTAAAGCTTTTTGCTTATTTTTCCTAATTCTATTTCTTTGTCCTTTCTTTTGAGTCGCATCTTTAAAAAGTTGCACACCTTCTTGTTGTTCTAGATTACGTTGTACATATAACATGCAATGTAAATTATATCCAACGGTATCCTGAAAAAATATTATCTTTGTATTTGACATTGTTTAATATTCTAACAATTATGTATGAATATATTATTACCCTTAATGTAGATATTCTATCAAAGATGAGTGGTTTTATAGTTTCTAATGTCAATAACAGATTTTGATTTGACATAATAGGTCCATGATGTGCTTGTATTAAACAAATTGTTAATCTAGTTAATAATTCTGTGTGAAAATTACTTTTCAATAATCTGGGAAGCATTTCTAAAATTTCACAAGCAGCAGAATATGGAAGCAATAATAAAGTTTCTTCTAAATCACTAAAAAAACAAAAAAAAAAAATCATCAGATTTAATAGATTGCTATCAAAATTAAATTTATTTATCGTAATTTTACCTTGCTCTAACGCGTTTTATAGTTTCTAAGAAAAATTCTTCGCTTGTTTTACTATTGTAAGCCTGCATCAATAGTGGCAATGCTGGTACAACGTTAGAGTTTTTAATTTTAGATAATTCTTCATCATAAGCTTTTGATACTTCTAAGCATTCAAGAATTAACTCTGCCTATATAAAAAATAAATAGTTATGATATAACAATCAAATAGTTAATATATAAACAATCAAAATAATATACTATATTTTCAAGATATAATAAATTCTTTACCGCTTTTTCACTGTTCACAGTTTTCCTTGAAGGTAATAATTGCTGCTTTTGTCCTTGTACAGCCGAAGTTTCTCCAGTAATCAACTCATTTTCTGCACGTTCTCTTTCTTCTTCTGCTTCATCTTCTAGTACCAAAGGTTCAGCAGTTTTTTCATATAATCTTACTACTTTATCTGATCCGCAAGATACAACATATACGCCATTTGGTGATATAGCACAATTCCAAGCTTCACCAGTGTGTCCCTAGTTAAGTATTTGTATAAATTTGTAATGATTTATATATATTTATTTTTTAATCTACATGTAAAACTTGGTAGTTTATTATATATTACTTGTAAAGTCACGATTTTTTGATATATGTCAGCATCCCATTGTTTAACTTTACCATCTTTACCACAAGTAAAAATGTAATGAGTGCCAGGAACAAATGAAAGTCCTGTCACGGAATCATCATGTGCAAATATTGATTTATGACAATCTCCAAAGTCCAAACCCCAAATTTTGATATTACGATCAGTAGAACCTGTTGCTATGAGAGTAGAATCACTAGATATATCCATACATAAAACTGGTAGCTTATGTCCATAAAGCGATATGAAGAACTGGAATCAATTATGTAAGTATATCGTCTTATTTAATATTACTGTCATTAATATTTTTGTTATTAATTACCTTGAATGTATCCAAAAAAAATATTTTCACAGTGGAATCCAATAAAGAAACTGCTACAAATCTATTATTCGGACTTATCCTAACACATAATACACACTCCTCTAGTTTAAGAGTTCTTGTATGTAGTACAGATAAAACTTTTGCTTTTATTTTACTATCAGGATCATGAATAAGTTCAAAATTCCAAAACTTCACTGTTTGATCACTACCACCACTTGCAATTCCTTTCTACGTATAAAATTATTATCTAATTAAGTTATCTTTATCAATAAATGTCAATGAATTTTTATTATTATTACTATTTACCAAATCAGGAAATAAAGTCACACTCCAAAGTTCTTTAGTATGAGCTGGTACTTCTTCTAAGATATCACCAGATGCAATGTCAACGATGAGCATTTTACCATCTTTTAATCCTACTATCAAATGTCGATCACCAGGTACAAAAGTAGCTGTTAAAGCATATCCACATTCTACAGTACGTAAACATGCCAAAGAAGGTCTAAAAAATATACAGTAAATAAATTTAAATTAAATTACCAAATATATAAAATGATACTATATATAAAAGTAAATAAATAAATAAATAAATAAATAAATATAGTACCTATTCCATAATTTAATAGAATCACCACTTGCTGTGGCAAATGCTAAATTATCAGAACTAAAGCAAACAACTCGAACATTGGTACGATGTCCATGAACTGTTATAGAACGTAAACATTTTGCTTCAGCATTTTTTTCTTCTATAAGTAAAGAATATAAATCAAGAGAGTTATTATCTATTCCAACACAAACCTATATAACAAACATCATGATTAGTAATTTCTGAAAATATCGAAGAAGAGTAAAGAAAAAAATTAAATAATTATATAATATTAATTACAAAACTTACCCTAAGTTCACCTCCTTTACCCATAATCATATCTAATCCTTTAACTTTATTTGAAATTTTAATAGAAGGCAAACGTTTGATTTCATCTTTTAAAGTTGGTATATTAAAAGAATTAGTATTTACTTCATTTTTATTCCTATAGAAAAAATATTTTTTGTTATTTTCAATTTAACAAGCTTAACGTTTTGATACGATCATTTTTTAGTTTTTATAAACAAACCCATTTGCTTTCTTCCTTTCTTTTTTTAGTCTTCTTGTTACTTTTTCTTTTACTTTACTTTCTTGTAAAAAATGAAATAATTCTATTGTATTATCTACTCCATGACAACCAACTATTGTTTGCGATGGATCAACTTCAAGAGAAACAATTCTTCCTTTACTATTTCTTAAAATACTTCCAACTTTTCCACATCTCAAAGGATATTTTTGCTACAAATTTTTATATTTAGATATTAAATTATATATTCATATGTAGATTCTTTTATTTTTACAAAAGAAAACTATATAGACATACCATATTTGTGGTTTCGTCCTCGTCAATATTCAAAGTACTTAAATTAATATCATATTCAGTTTTTTGTGCATCAATAAAACAGATCCTCCATACATGTAATTCATAGTCATTACATCCAGTAATTAGATATTCATCATTTTTTGCTAATGTAAGACTCCAGACCTTAACGGCGATAATAAAGGAAACATTTTTTATTATATGTTTACTACTGATATTTCAAAAAAATTTAATAAATTATAATCAATATATACCTCTGATCTATGACCTACAAGAGTTCTGAAATTATGCTCTGTATCTAAATCCCAAAATTTTACTAATGTATCTTTACTGGAGCTGATAATTATATTGTGTTCAGACATAAATACAATTTTAGTTATTATATCTTTATGTCCTGCTAGACGACATATTCCTGTTTCTGCTATTACGTCCCAGATTATTATATCCGTATCCTAAAAAAATAAAGAACATTGATATCTGCAAAATAGAACGTATGATATATATTTTCTGCTTCTTTGGTATTACCTTGGATCCAGATGCTAATCTGTGGCCTAAAGTATCATATGACAAGGATGTAATTTCAGAACGATGACCAACAAATATACTAACATTTTCTCCAGACCTGAGATCAAATATCTTAATAGTACCATCCGCATAACCAACAGCAATGTGTTGCTTGTTTGGTGAAGCAGTCAAACGTGTAACAATTGTTTTTTCTCCAGTTAAAACTTGTACTTTTTCACCTAATCTTAGGTCCCAAATAATCACATGTTCACATGCTCCCACTGCTACAAATCTACCCTCTTGTCCTTGTAAAGTTACAAAAACCACATTGCACCGGGAACTTACAATTATATTTACGTTACCGGATGGAACGTATCTTAAATATTGTTTTGTTAAGCCCATTTTTTCATTCATTTTGTATTTTTATAATATCAATACTTGTTTTAATCGATTGTTTACCAATTCACAGTTTATACAAATACGTCATATAACAAGTGTTGTTTTTAAACGGATAGTACACACTTTAAGCTTTGAGGTTAGGTACACACGTGCTTGGAAACAAAATATGACTATATATATCTTGACAACGACGGTTTCATTTGCGTCAAATTTAAGATATATGATTTATCATGGATTATAAATTTTAAGATAAATATTTAAATTAAATGAACGATAATAATTAAATCATATAAAATATATGGTATAGAAATCAGTTCAATTATAATTAGAATCTAAATAAAAATCGGGAAAAATGCTTAAACAGAAGTAGCGATAAAAAAAGTAGCATATTAAGATGGTGGATATAGGACTTCCGTTTTGTATGAATAAGGGATTTTTACGATACATTTGTCTAAAAGAAATATTTTACTACACAAATAGACATATTAGCACATTCTTAAAAATAATATTACGTACTATTAAATAACCTAGGAATAAAAAGGCAGAAAGAATAACACACGTATTTCTAATCACATTTGTTTTTTATTTATTATAAATGGATTGTAAAAAGTACATATCTGTATATATCCGTATACCGTTTATGAAATTTTGCAGAATTATAGATTAATATTAACGCAGATATATGATAAAAAAGCATTTATAA
This sequence comes from Vespula vulgaris, assembly GCF_905475345.1. Classification (NCBI taxonomy): domain Eukaryota; kingdom Metazoa; phylum Arthropoda; class Insecta; order Hymenoptera; family Vespidae; genus Vespula; species Vespula vulgaris. Next base: position 8,990,761 of record NC_066590.1, on the reverse strand, counting down.
TAATCAAATGATTTGGATAAATAATAGTGAACAAAAGGCACTGGCAAGAATAATTTGTTTTTAATTATTTACAATATATATTTTAACAAACATTTATTACAAAGCAATATCTAATTTATATTTTAATCAATATATTTTTGGATGCATGATATGTGTTGCTTAAGATTAAAAATCATATAATTTACTGTTCAAATTATTAATTGATAAATTAATAAACATTTTATGAAGGCCAATAGACAACAATAGTATTTTTTTTTACGTATTCATTTAAAATTCCTTGACATTCATAAATATTTAAATGCTAATTTAATTTGGAAGCTCAATATATTTACATAAATTAACAAAGCTTAAAAATTGAAAATCATAATTCATTCTAAATTATATAATATATTTACATTCTATAAAATATTATTACTAATAAGTCTTGTACAGTCATTTCTAGTTTGGTAGATCAGTGATAATACTGTTCCAACTGAAATGGATTAAAATACTCTTTAATGTAAGCAAAACATGAGGAAACAGTCTGATTACTATCTTTTGAAATGGCATGAGAAGTATGGAAAAAGCACACTTATTCCAGTTATTATTTTCTGCATATCATTGTCTACAATAGTTTGAATTTATTTGGTCAGTAAAAAGTAATATAGAGAAAATGTATTTATCCACTATTTTGTGGACGTGATTCGAATATTTGTTCTCCAATATGTACAGGTTGAGCTAGTGTATTTTGAAACCACATCATCCAGTTACTAAGATAATGACCTCCTATTTGATTATCTGGATTATTTTTTATCTGTGCATTGTTTAACTCTTCAAAATTACGAACGGTTTGAAGTTCTGTAAAACCGCTGTTTACCGAATGATTTCCATGCATTCTTACCTCTCTTTTTCTAAGAGCATCTTTTACTAACCTTCGCCTGCGTTCCTCTTCAGTTTCTACTGCAGATCTTGTGAATCTTATTTCTCTGGCTCTTAAAGCATCTTTACGTAGTCTTTCTTTCCTTTCTTCCTCTGTCTCCTTTGCATATTGATTTAATCTTGCCTCCCTCCTTTTAGCAGATTCTCGATTCAATCTTTCTCTGCGTTGTTCGGGAGATTCACTAGCATACAAAGAAAGACGTTTCATTCGTCTTCTTTCTGCTTCTCGATCTAATCGTTTTCTTCTATCATCTGGTGTTTCATTATACAATCTGTATTGTCTCTTCCTTGCTGCCTCAGCATCAAGCCGTTTTCTTCTTTGTTCTGGAGTTTCGTAATACATTCTCATTTCTCGTCTTTTGGCAGCTTCTCTTGCAAGTCTTTGTACTCTTTGTTCTTCACTTTCATTTTCATACAACTTTCTTCGTTTTTCTCTCATGCATTCAGCTTTTTTCCTTAATCTTTCCTCGTAATCATTCAATGTAGACGATTTTAATTTTGTTCTTTTTTTGGTTGTATTATATTTCTTTGTTTCTTCTTTTGTCAAATTACCACTGTGATCTAATGTTTGATCCTTACAGATAGCTATAGGTGTTATTGTAGCTTCAATGTCAGTGGGAATTTGTACTTCTTGTTTATCATTCTTCAAAACCTTCAATCGTAGGTTCGTTTCACCATTTACATCGCATAACCATTCCGTCATATAGATTCCATCAGAATCAGATTTATGACTTGATTGCTTATTTTCCTTTTTTATGTCCAGACTCAAACTTTCTAAAAATTGATTGGATGTAGCAACGGTTGAGATGTTATAATTTGTTTCTGTGTCTTCCGATTGTGATTCAAAAACTTCAGAAGACTGATTAATTTGTTTTTTGATCTGATCATTTGTAGTGTCTGAATCTAACGTATCCAGACAAATAGAGTCTGTTAGAATGCTACCGATATTACAAGCTTCGCTAGATTGCATAGCATCCGTATTAGAATTAGGAGACTCTATATTTTTTCTATTTTCCCAGTTGCTATCATTATCTATATTAAACTCTCTTTGTTTATAATTTTTATCATAACCTTTGGTTTCTTTTATTTCAATAGAACAAAAGTGCTGTGCGGCAGCAATAATTTCGACATCATTAAATTCTGTTTCACATTCATCATTTTCTTCCTTGATATATACCGAAATAAAGTCAATAGGACGATTTGTTATCTGTACATCTGTTTCACTAATTTCCATATCCTAAATAAACAAGATATCATACAACTGATATTAAAGATAAACTCGCATTATACGTGCATATATACATCTATATGTGAAATTTTAGAATATCACAAATCCAGTATTATATTCTTATAAATATAATTGAAAATTATCCGGGATAGGTAAAGATAAAAATATAATAATGCTGATAATTTTAAAGCAACTATTAAGAAATAATATTAATAATTAATATGTATACCATTTGATATAAAACATAATTCGTTACCTGCTTATCGTCTGCTTGTAACAGCTGATTTCAGGATAGTCTCGAGATTAGCGTGAAAAGTTTCATTTTTATAGTTTATAACACTACTTCTTACATTCATACAATTTTCAATTTTATCTCCTACACATGCTAATGCTAATCGCATTGTGTGAATGTGGTTCTTTATCGCATTCAACTTTAATCAATAAATATTAGTTCAAATTCGCTTGTATGTCGTACACACATTCAAGCCGTACTTCATTTCTGAAAATGGTAGATGTACATCATCATGTGTATCATGTATTTACATGCTTACACATGGCTATACTAACGCGTATTCTTGTAATGCTAGCATGATGTATTCGCAAGTGCAGTTAAATATCTAACGTATATGGTCTATCGTGTAACGTATATGGTTTCAGAAATCTAATTTATTATGTTTTACCAGAGAGTCGTGAAGTTTTCAATACGTAGGTCGTATTTATGCCTCCAACATATGACGTTATTAATGACGTAACGATAAACGCTCTTTTAGAAAGCACTTGAACAGTTTTTAGAAGTAGGGACTATATATCACATTTTTAATAAAACTTTTTTATGTGTAGGTAATCCTGCTTGCAGGTATCTATTTATCGATTATTGGATTTTCAGTGCCATCTAACGGAGAAGTTTACGAAATAATGTTAAAAACGTAGTAACAGTTGATAATTATATCACATAATTTTTCCACTTAATTTTTTATCGTTTATATTCATACATATGTACAATTTGTTGTTTTCAAAATTGTTCAGTATTTATTGCTCGAAAAGAAATATGATCTAATTTTTATATATTATATCATATAACGTGCACATACATGTATTTCTTTTCTCAGGCACGCATAAGCGAGCGTTATTTCTTGAAAATGCGCCACTAAAATTAGTTTAGATACTTTCTCATCAGGTGGCGAACAATTCGATACTCGAAATATGGCATCAAGTACTTCAAACTATACGTAGGATTTGCACATATTGTAAGTTTAAACTGACATTACCGTACGTAAAAGTCATTTACATTTAATCGAATTGTTGATTACTCGTACACGTACTTAACACGGAGTTTGTATTAACAACTTTATTTATTTTATCCATATACCTGGTTTTGTATCTATTAATCTAACCTTTCCTAGATTCATAACATTAAACCAATTAACCCGATAGAAGAAAATCGAATTCAAGATGAATCTAGAGATAATTCGTATGATTGCTTAACAATTTGTTGTTTGAAATCAATTTTTTCTACCTTTCTATTTCTTCGTCTTTTAAAAATAAAAGAAAAAAATAAAACAAAAAAAAAAAAAACTAAAAAACGGAGGTGTTTCGTAATATATCGAAAGATAAGTATGATAAGTTGATATCGAAAGCAATCGAGTGTGAAGGATTTCACGAGTGGAAGTCCCACGAAAAGCAACGGAAAGAAAGAATCCGGATCGTCGCGGAGGCACAACTTGATGTATGATAGCTTCAGAAATGGCTGTCGGCGCGAGAGCACGTTCCGATAAATCTCCCGGTTTTTTTTAATCACGGACGGTCTTGTCGTTCGCGTATAAACGTATCGTTTTCATAAATATTTATAACGATAGGGGAAGGGACGAGGACCAATTGGAACCGAAGTTTTACTACTCGTGGTGGTAGTGTAGCGTAACGTTGTCGTTGTCGATCGGAATCGTCACCAGTGATCCACCATCGATAAACTCCAAGTCTCATGAACTGAAAGTCTCTCCTTCACGATAATAAAGATATCCATTATATATCCGGTCGGAGTTTGCCGAAGCGAAGGTTTTCTTATATACCTATCTTCGTGTTTTCGTTTCTTCCCTTCTTGTCCTTCGACGATCACTCTCCCTTTACCATCTAGCGAATACGAAACGGGTGATCTTCGTCTTCGAAACTCGCGCCGTCACGATCGTTTTTTCTAATTCCTTTTTTTTCTTTCAATACCCTTTTCCTTCCCAAGATCATCGGTTTATTTTCTATGATCGACGCGATCGTAATTCGATAGGTAATTCTTCTTCTTAGAAACTTTTTTCTAGTTTCATATCAGAGATCCAAGAATTCGCTTGGAATTTAATTCGATGTAAATACATCTTCCGCAATTGGTACTCGTCGCATAAGCGTATATGACTATTTCGAGAAAGTTATTTGACGAAAGAGGTGTAATAAATTGTATGACTCGATACTGTAATAAGTTTCTTTTTTCTTCAACGTTATTTTCAGACTGAGGAATTCGAAACGCGCAATAATTATTCTACCGATGGCAGCCCGTTTACTCCTCAAAGGAATTTCGCTAATTTAATAGAGAGGAGCAAGCAGAACGACGTGTCATAAGAAGGATATACGTTATATACGGTAAGAGTTAACATGGAAACGACTGTCGGCGTACAATCCGATTTGGTTCGCGAACTCACGACGAGCTATCATTGATGTCGATTACGATGCAGTCGATCGCCTCACCGAGAATGTTTTCTTATGCTGGGTGTCCCCGGACGGCGAGGTCCATCCCCCTTTATTGGATTTAGTCTCTTAATGATTTTGTCAAGCCAGAGGAAGAAGAACCTGCCAACGTTCTGTCGTAGCCGGCTCTGCATTCGGATTTGGCGCTATGAGCCATGGCTGGCTTAGTTGGCGCGGGAATCCTCGTAAATTATGAACATCTGCGCGACGCAATGAATCACCGCCGATACATTTTCGTTTCTCTATAGCTTACAGGAACTTTAAAGTAAACACGAGTAGCGATATCGAACAAGATTGTATACACAAATAAATACGTCCGTGTGAATACGTTAAAATCGCGTCAATATTACTTATAAAATACTCTCTAGATGTATTCAAGATTTATTTAAAAATCTCTAATGTCCAGACTACAGTTATAATTTTCTCGCCATTGAATAGCTATAAATTCGTCTGCCTCGCAAATTCGACTTTCACTCTTTTTTTGTATTCGAATGAAATTCTAATAGTTCCAAGAAGGACTGTCTTCGATCATACACCATTAATTATCGACACGATGCATAACGATTATCTTTTTCTCGATCCATGGACTGCCGAAAGCGTACGTCCGAGCCACGAGCGGTGGGATTCTGACCACTCTGACCGACGTCAACTCTAAATGGAAATGTCTTAATTATCAGAGCACGTAGTACCCGCGCGCGCGCGCCACGAGCAAAAACAAACCCCGTCGTTCGTCGTCCCGCTTCGCGATTATCGAACATCGACCGCAATGCGCCGTAAGATGGGAGAAACGAAGAAGGAGGACGGGAGAATGATCATCTCTGAATCGGACCTTGCGTTCGCATTCTCTACTCCGAATTTGGGTTCCTCGAAATAATGGTTAAGAGAGAGAGAGAGAGAAAGAGGGAGAGAGAGAGAGAGAGAGAGAGAGAGAGAGAGAGAGAGAGAGAGAGAGAGAGAGAGAGAGAGATTGGACTATTTGCAAATTTATATAACCGGGATGAATAAATGTTTTGCAATATTTAAGACTTTGTACAGGATGATTCGTGTGATTCATTATATAGATTGATATTTCAATAATGAAATAATGAAAGAAAATTTTGAATGGATTTTGATGACGAATGAATTATTGATTCTTAAAATGAGTAAAATCTCGTTATAACATATTATCTTTTATTTTAGAGAACGATAAGAAAGAAAAGTATATAAGTATAAAACGAATATATTCATATATTATATATATATTTTTACATTATTTATAGTAAATTAGGGAAATTATATTTGAAATTAATTGTTAACAATGATTGAAAATAACATTGTGATGGAAAAGGACAACAAAAATTTTTACACTTTCTTTATTTTGCTTCATATTTCTCATTTTTTCGAGGTGAGATTTTAGCGATGATAGCAGTTGAAGCTATACCACTCTAATTACATTGTAGTAGTGTGCATTAGTGATAGTAGGTCGGTATTTTTTCAAGCATCCGTGTTAAAAATATACCACTTACAATAGTTAAAAAATTCTGTATTAACTGTTATGTATCGTATCGTTATAATTAAATCAGATGAGTATCTAAGTCGTTCGGATTTTAGGTTACTTTCGAAGACAGGAAAAAGTTTGACTCTCATGCGTTGTCTCCGGTTTATAGTCGCGTGCACGTCGCGACATTGGCTCATCTGAATTTCTAACAACGCTAATCTCGGTAGTTGGTAACTCAGTGATTAGAGGAGCCACCTAGCGTGAGGCAAAAGTGAGATTGAATAGAACGCGGGACAGGGGAACACTGTCGTGCCGTTGAAAAGAATTTCAAGAAAAGAAGTGTCGGACCTGATCGTCGCACGTCCTCACTTTTTGTTTTCCGCTTAAATTATTTACTTCCTTTTTCGAGAGAGCCCTCAGCACGTTTTCTTTTATACCGTTTGCGCTTTCTCACTGGGGCACAATGCCCATGATATTAGAAGGTAATAACAGCGGGTTTCTCGTCTCGTCTCGTCTTCTCTTGAACCAACCCCCGTTCTTCGTCACGATGAAGCTCTCTCTCTCTCTCTATGTTTGGTACACCCTATTCTCGTTTCTTCGACTTTGATCGCACGTTGTTCTTTTTTCTTCCCTTCCCCTCCACCTTTTTCTCTTCTTAGGTGATTCCTTCTTTTTACCCCTTTTAGAGCGTCTGGACTGCGGTTTCAGCCTCTTCTTCTTCTTCTGTTGCTTTCTAAAAAGCTCTAGCATGGTTGTTCAACCGATAATTTTCAATACGCACGAGCGCCGAATTTATATAATTTTCGGTCCTCCACATATGTATACCTATATTCTATTTAATTTAACGCCAGTGCTACATAAATCTGTATTATTATTATTATTCATTATGATTAGTGCATTGTCGAGACGATGTCGAGTAAGATTACATGTTTAGATATAAAATTCCTCGAAGATAAAAGTGTTCTGGATTAAACTTTGCAATAATCGATGTCATACAGATTTTAAATTAATATTTTTCTTATCTTCGCATTGTCAATTTTTCATGAAAAATGTTTAAGAGTTTGATGTAGATACAATCATCGATTCGGACACAATCTTCCATTGCAAAACCTTAGCATATTTGTCCAGTCTGAACCTATCTTAATTCTATTTTAACGTGATACATAAAATTGAAGTGCTTACAACGGGAAAGACGTGTTAGAAGAAGGATAATTATTTGTTTCGGGTGATCGCATAGCTCGAAATGCCTTCTCGAAGATTCCACGCGAACCTAAGGTAGACATACATACATACCTACCGTTCTCCAAATTATGTGGCCAAGCCAACAACGCTACTTTGAAGCAGAATCGTGTCTTGTTACACTCTTTTTCGCTGACTATACCGAGGGCACTTCAATGATTCTCAGCCAATTTCAGCTTTGCTCTTTTTTCAGTTTATATTATATCGTGTGTGTATGTATGTATATATATATTTATGAGATATATACATCATAAATATATATGTATATATGTATGATGTATGTATGCATATATAAATACGATACTCGCTTTTAAATCTTTTTATTATCTCACTTTTATTATCTCACGAGACACTTTATTATAGCGGAAATCAAATCGGTAATTAGGCGAACGCGTCGTTACATTTCAATTTCTCACCCTAACATCGATGACGATGCAAAAAGGCACGAGCCAAGAGCGTCGATGTCGAGACACGAGAAGGAGATCCGGTTCGAATATCGAGAGAAAAAGAAAGGAAAATATGGATGAAAAAAGAAAGGGAAAGATAAACGAAAAAAGAAAAAGAGGGAGAGAGAGAGAGAGAAAGAGAGAGAGAGAGAGAGAGAGAGAGAGAGAGAGAAAGAGAAATTTTTCTACCAGAAGAGTTCCCAAGCTTATCGTCAATATTCCTTCGTTGTTAACTTTTCCGAATGGTTTTGGAATTTTAATTGCTCGTTGAAAAGGACGACCTTCATTTTTTCCTTATTCCCATCGAAAGAGATTTTCCCGTCGAATAACGCCAAGGTTATTCCAATAGCGGAGCATACTCTCTCTTTCTAACATGCATGACGTGCACACTTACACGTATAAATACACATACGTAGAATGCATCCTATCGTGGAATCCGCGAGTGGCGCTGACCGGCCTCCGCAAGAAGATAATACGCCCTCCGAACATTTCAGATTCCAGCCGTACCGAAGAATAAGATTCCCTCTTCGCGGCTGCCTTTCCCTCTCTCTTTCTATCTCTCTCACTCACTTTCGTTCCCTTTTACTTTCTCTTTTTCTTCCTCTCCTCGCAGCCCTTGGGTTCCTTCACTTGAGGGATAATTATGTTCGAGACCCTTATTCGATCCTCTCTGTAAACGTATCGAATTCTCCGTTTTATCTCCCCCACTCTCTCCCTCTTTTCCTGTCTCTTTCTCTCTCATCTTTGTCTCTTTCTTGTTCTAATCACGAACACGTCGACTTTGTTTACCGCGAATTTTCTTTTTTATACGGAGACCTCTGCGCAAAGAAAATCTGGAATGTCTCTTGTTTTCTTTTCAAATTCATTCGATTAATTGGATTCAACGTCGTACCGATAATAGAAATACGATTTTATTAATAATCTTTGGAGATAATGTATATGAATTATCGGCGCGTTATATTTGATTTCTTTTTATTGTTGTTGTATCATTTAAACGAATTCATTTGAAAGGAAGTTCTGTTCGAAATATTTCTATTTGAAATATCATTTGGCTCCGCAATCGTTGGCTTTTTTTTGGATTTCTTTAGGTGGTGGGAGTCGACAATTACATCGGAGAACAATTACAGGTTGGCACGTCCACTCAGTGCCATCCTCGCTTTTTCTTGCACTGAGATTCCGAGCGAACGAACGAACGAACGAACGAACGTGCAGAAGAGCTCTTTTTGAGAACACAACGATTCCAGTTCCACGTTGAAGAGAACGTTTATCAAAAATTAGAAGAGTTCGTTTTGATTATTTCGAATGAAAATTTGCTTGTTGAATCGTTACGATTATTCTTGGAAGAGTCATACATTTTATGAAAGAAAACAAGAAAGAAAGAGAAAGACTTCGGGAAATGCGTGTCCAGTGAATAGAGAAAGAAGAAAGAAAAAAAGAAAGAAGAGGCAAAAAGGGATCAAAAGGATCTGGTAAATGCAGTCTGCCACGAGATTACGCCGACGTAGTTATAATTCGATGCGACGTAGCAATAAAGAGTATTACGGCGCCGTACTCGGCCGTAATTTCCACGGAAAGATGGAATTCCAGTGTGTGAACTCCTTCTTGAGATTTCTTCCTACGATTCGACACGATCAAACGAATAGATTCAGTTCGTTCTGAGCCATCGCGTTCCACTCTACATTCAGTAGAATGACTTCTTTTTGGTTTCTTCATCTTTTTATTCGAAGAAAACAAGGAACTCGATGCGCTGAGAGTGCAATGAAACTTGAGCCTTAATAGCGAACCAGCGATTTGCTTACAAAAAAAAAAAGAAATAAGGGAAAAAAAGGAGATCTCCCCCTCAAACAAACAAAAAAAAAGCATAAACAAACTGTACGCTATTTCGCAAACAACAAATCAAGTCGACACCTTACAGCGGCCCGGTAATCAGCTAATTCCCGATAACAACTTAATTCGGGCCTCCGTGGGCCCGATCAAACAAAGTATAACCACTTAATTCACCTAATAAGCGGTGTTGCAAGCGAGGGATACGGCAATCCACTACGGTGGTGCGAAACTCTTGACATGGCTTTACAAATATGTTGGCGTAGCTGTCTCGTGGTATATATATATATATACCCATATATATACCTATATAAATATATCTGTATATATCGATCATACTCGATCGATTTCTCCGGTCATTAGAGGGTAATGATCATTACCGTACACGGCATATGCGCCCTATCGAAACAACAAAATTCGTATTATTTTGCTTCTACATATGTCTTCTAGAGTCGTTTTGCAATCATTGGGTATTATCATTATTTTTCTTGGAAGGATACAAACATGAATCGATCGATGCCACGCCATTTGTGATTTTCAATGATAATTATTGTTCTAAAAATTGATTATTATAAGATCAACAAATTTCGAAACTCGTCTGTAGAGATTGAACGAAATTCGTAAGAACTTATACCGATTCTGTAGACTGTAGAGAGAGTAGTAACGAGTCGAGATGGCTGTGCATCGCTCGCGGTGCCACTTCAAAGCGGGAATCCCGCGCAATCAGTCCCTCCTATCCTCTGCTACTTGCTTGAAAAACCGAGCGAGGTGCTGAGTCCTCTTTCTCTCTCTTTCTCTCTCTCTCTCTCTCTCTGTCTCTCTCTTTGCTACCTTTCGCAGCCACCGTTGCAACCTTCTCGCTTCGCCTTTTCCCTTTGAGATCAGCGAGTACTTTCACAACTCTAGCATCTCTTTCTCTCTCTCTCTCTCTCTCTCTCTCTCACTCTGACTTTTTAAAATTCGTTAACCTTTGGCTCTTTACTTATGGTTTCGTATCATCGATTTATCGATTGATTTTCTAATCGTTTTAAATCTTTCTAAATGAAAATGTTAGCGATCAGTCTTTTTCTTAATCTCTCTTTCTTTTTTACTCTAATTGATTTGTTTCTCATCTAGAACATTCCTCTACTTTTCATTGACTTGTCTTATCAAGTTATTTTATCAATTTTCTCATTTACATGTATTATAGAAAACCTGTTTCATAAAATCTATCTGACAGATCTATCGATCTCTTTCCATCTGTGAATGATTTATCATCTATCTTTTTCTCTCGTTGACTTGTTTTATGAGTCAAAATGTTTCTTCTCTAACTACAAGCTTGTCCTATCGTTTTATCGAATGATCGTCATTGTGACGAAAGTATTTTCTTCATAGTGAGTGCTGATAATTACGATGAAACGTGACATTGCCGATGATGATGGTGATGGTTACGCTAAACGAGCCTCAGTGAGCATTACTTTACAATTAGTATGCATAAGGTTCCGTTTAGACTTCTCTTTCTTTCTATCATATATATCGAGAAGACACGTGAGTCGTCTTCCACGATTCCGTCTTTTTAGCTCGTTAGATCGCGAATAAATCGGTGAGGTCGACGTCGAGGTCGGGTTATATAGTCGGTGATAGGAGGTCAGCTAACGCTGATTCACTATTACCGAGGATATGGACGTCGCTTCTGGGTGGTAATTAGCTCCAATCCTGGTAACAACGTCATATATCTCGTGGGAATTTTTACGCGGCTCAAACGGCTCGACGTGGCGGTCTCTCTGTTCATTATTTTTATGCTACTTCTCTCTCTCTCTCCCCACCTTCTACTCTTCTCTACCTTCTTCCCTTCTCTTAACCGGTCTGGCACCCTCTCGCTTTCCACATAGCTTCGCTTATGATTTAAAAGGGTGTTAAAATCTTTCTCTACGTGCAGTTTCTACTCCTTCATTATTTTTGTGTATTCAGAAATGACGCAACACGAAATCGTTTATATTATAAGATAGATAGATAAATAGAGACAGAGAGAAACAGAGAGACAGAGAGAGAGAGAGAGAGAGAGAGAGAGAGAGAGAGAGAGAGAGAGAGAGAGAGAGAGAGAGAGACGTTATTTTTCTAAACGATATAATTATTATATTTATTGATGTTAAGGTAAAGTTATTATAAATGTATTTAATGCTGAATCGATTTTGTACAAATCGATGTATTCGTTAATACTTTTTATAATATTTTGTTTAGATAAAAGATAGAGCAGAATTGATCGTAATGCTTTTTACATTAGACATTTACTCTTTTAAGAAACGTATGTACTTTTAGTCTTCAAAATGTTACAAAACAAAATCTTGATAGCGTTTTCAATAAAGTCTGTAAAAGATTGAGTGCTGGTCATTGATGACTTCCGCGGCGTTGAACGTGTTAATATATAAAATTTTGTTGTATGAATTATTTCACGCAAAACATTGTTTTTCTTCGATCATGAACATCAATGAATAGAACGAATAAGTTACAAACTCAAGCTGATACTCAAAAAAAGATTTAATCATTTAGATTAAATCGATAGAATCCGAAAGGATTGAATTAGTTGGAATCATTTCTCGTTTTATTTGTACACACAGAAAAGAATATCGTAAAAGGGTCGATTTCATCGGAAATAGTAAAATTAAAGTCTTCACGTATTTTGTGAATAAAGAGAAGGAGTCCTGGGAACGGAAGGCGAGATGTATGCGTGGATCTCGCGTGAGATGGAAGGTCGAGAAGATGAAAGGAAGTCAGAAGGAAGGAAACGTGGGAGGATTTTGTCGTGAGGTGGGAGTAAAAAAGAAAAAAATGGGATCGTCGTTGGGAAAGGGATGCCGAAGAAAAAAAGAAAAACAAGAAAGAAAAAAGAAACAAAAAAAAAGAGGAAGAAGAAGAAGAAGAAGAAGCAGAAAAAAGAAAAAGAGTTGCGACGATGTTCCATATGTCCGGTGGTGACGATGATAGTGATGGCGTAACAGGTGCTTAATTATTAGATGTCGATCATTGAATATTAAGCCTTTAAAAGAGGAGGGTGTTCTTCTCATCTTCATTATAGATTCTTCGAGAGGGAACGATCTCTCTATAGTGAACTTCCTCAAGGATGCGCACACGCTTCATCTATTTTTTCTCTTTATCCTTTCATCATTTTTTTCAGCTATATTTTTATACCTGATCAGCTCCCGTCTAGTATATCTTAATAGCTTTGTTTTAAGGACAGGGATGTGCCAGGTAAAGCAGAGAAATTGACGATCTTATTGATTTTATATTAGAAAGAAAGTCTTGATATTCTGAAATTCTTATGTGTAGGTTTTTTATGAATAAATTTTTATATTATAGCTATACATATGTGATATATAAGTGCGTGTGCGCGCATGTAATTTGATAGATGTTATCGCGCGGAAAATTGGCACGATCTCGGACGAAATTAATAAAACTTATTTGACTCTCTTATCAATATTTTGTCGCATTGGACTATGTCGATGAGATCGTTCGATTCGTTAATCGTTTGTATGCACGTCTTCGTCTTAGATTCGCGCATCGTCATGACGTACGATTGGCGGTTGGTGGTTCACGATCGTGTTTAGAATGACTCATTGGAAAGCTTTCACGACGGGTCTTCCCATTCTAGAGACTCAATTCTCATTTTTCTCTATTTCCGAAAAAGGGAGCTCTCTTAGAGAAAATAGAGAGAGAGACAGAGAGAAAGAGAGACAGAGAGAGAGAGAGACGAACACATCTTTACCAGAGCTATGTTAGATAAGCGTATCGACGCGAATGCATTCGACATAATGAACTTCCTACTTCTTCAAATGACAAAAGAGCAGAGACTTCAGCACGTTGAAATTGATGTGATTCTTCTTGGCTGATTTCGACGACTAGAATTATCGCTACCGTGTTATTCTAAGCCGAGAATTTTTTTTCTCCTGTGAAATTGGTCTTGTAAAAGGACCACCTAGTCGTTGGGATGAAAATGGAAATGAATTTTTCTCTATTTCCTGTTTCTTTTTCCTTTTTTTTTTTTTCCAATAAGAAATGAAAAATAGAAAATATATAAAGAACAAACGTTGGTGCTACCGATCAAAGTCACAAGATTGAATAAAATTTTCTATAGGTATAATAATTAATAATAGATAATTGCATAGACAGAAGTCTTGGTCTTTTTATATATTTATATAGATATATAAATAAGATAATAGTAGAGACAGTGATAACAGGTGTTATTGTTCGTTTTGTTCGCTCTCATCCGTCGTACTTAACGAAGCATTCTTTGGTATCCATTATTTTGTATAATTTTGTTAAAAAAAGAAAGAATCGAGTCGAATTGAAAATTCCATTTGGTTATTCGCAAAAGTACCGTTACTAGGTTCATTGACAGATCATTGACTGAACGTACATCGTGTCGTTGTCAATGTAACTTCATCATAAATCATATTGCGGGGATCAAGGACGAGAGGATCTCTTACGAATGGACAGTTAGTCAAATCGTCAAAGAGAAGCCGAGGAAAAAATTTAATAAGTTGTAAATTAAAAGTTACCTTTTAACTATCCTTTCCTTATAAGGAATCTTGCGTTTACGTTACGATGTTTTAATTGTTTGCGACCCACGGACATTTCCCGTGACTGAAGATCTATAGATCGTTTTCCAATCATGCGAGGAAAAGGTGTGAAATTGCATCGGGGAAAAAAATTCTTCCTTAGTTCTAAAAGTCTGCTGCTGTATTGTTAATAATAAAATGAGAGATACGATATGGGACTGTCGAACTAACAAAAAAAAAAAAAAGAAAAAAAGAAAGATGAATATTTCTCGAGTTGTTAAACGAATTACTAGTCAAATAAGAAAATAAAAAACAAGAATCTTTTTAACATGACGTTCTCTAAGTCGTTCCAACTATACGAAAACAAGTTGGCATCTGTGTGAGGCGATTTGGCTAGAGGCAAGATGAAAGTAAGAAGAAAAGAAAATCAGCTTGGCGATCCCGAAATCTTCACGGCCGTATTGTAACTTAATTCGTCTTTGCGGCACTTCCGCGATGGGTGGTCGTTCTCTCTCTCTCTCTCTCTCTCTTTCTCTTTCTTCCTCTTTCTTTCTCTACATCTTCCATCTAAACGTACCCCGTTGAGAGAGAGATACATCTCGACTTACAAAGAAAAGTGGATCGTTCGTTCATAAATCACTCGACGTTAGATGTACTCGTTAAATTGGAATATCTCAATTTGGTGTAATACTACGCTCGGTCATTAAGGATCACTGATGCGATTAGACCAATAAAAATGATGGCGTTGATCGTGCTAGAATCTCTGTTTTCGAGTGAGACTACTCCGACATTTCTCGTGGCACCTACCACGCGAGCAATTTGTTTCTCGCACGTGCTCGTCGTAACCCCTTCTTTTTCTTCTTCTTCTTCTTCTTCTTCTTCTTCTTCTTCTTCTTCCTCCTTCTCCTTCTCCTCTAGTAGACCTTATCCCTATTCCAGTGGTTCTCAGTCATCGAGTTTTATCCAACGTCTCTATTCATTTTTCGAATCATTATAAACGATTTGACCGCGTGAAAATAGTCAAACGATCTACCCTACGTTCTCTACGATCGAAATTTCTCTTACAGTAGATGCTGCATTCACTTTGTATCTCCACGTGGGTGGTAAAAGGTCGGCATGGATTTCTTTTAGGACAGTTTAAACGGTTCATACTACAAAAGCCGATTAGACAATGGCAGATTTCTTGGTAGTGAGAAATCATTTCTTCTCGAATCCTATTCGAACACCTACCAGGATTTTATTAATGGCCGATCGACTCTTTTCTCGAAATTTTGCGTGAAATATCTCCTCATTGATACCTCCTTTTCTTTTTTTTCCCCTTTTTACGTCTTCCTTAATTTTCTATCGTAAGTTTCGAGATGACTCGCATCCCTTTAGACACCCCATATGCCTCGACTCTTACCGATCATCCCATTTCGAAAAGGATATGCTTCACGAAAGGATGTTCCAGGACACTTTTATACTCGCTCACAAAGAATACGAAGCTTCAACCAGATTTGATTTGACCAAAAACTTTTGATTGAATTAACGGTATCGAAGAAATCATTTTGACGTTGTCTTGGAAATCGATTTTTAGATACCGTTTTAAAACTCTCATCGTGATCAATCACACGCAGCCACGAACAATAATACGGAAGGTGGTCTGATTCGATAGCAACCCTCCAAGATAATAAAACGATATCGTAACCTTCTTAATCGTTTTCTCTAGACTCAATCGAAATTTCCAGCTGTTCTATATCTCTTAACATTAGATTACTTTCCAAGAAGAACATTGGAAAATTCGTAATTCTGTATCTTTAAATCTCAACGTGAGAATCTTTGCTCTTTCACGATACACTTCGTCCTTTCTTTCTTTTCTTTTCTTTTTTTTTTCTGAAAAAAAAATAAAAATAAAAAGAATTCGCAAGAGAGTGAGGTCAGTATCGGAAACATCGACTCGTTCCTTGATTCGAAAGGAAAGACAGCAGGTAAACCGACGATAAAGCTACACCTTCAGATTTATTTTAATTTTTTTTTTTCGTTTCGGAGTGAAAGCTCTAATTTTCTCCGGGCCGCTTCTTTTTTTTCTTTCTTTCTTTGTTTCTTTTTCTTTTTTTAGTCAAATTTGTTGTTGGACCATCACTACCAACACCATTACCATCGCCATCATCGTCGTTAACCCGCAGGGGGTATACAAGTTCGATATATGCGACCGTGACTTTTAAGATCGGCGTCGTCATGCATCGACTTCGGTACTCTCAGTGTATAATCAGGACCTTTCTTTTCGCGCTGTGTACCCTGTACTTTAAATGCAGGTAACGCGTGCGCGCGCGCGTAGACGCGACATACGTGGGCCAAGCATTGTAAAGAACGAATACGTCGGAAAGGAAAGAATCACGTGGATGGTCGGGATATTTTTGATTTTTGCGGAAGTCCTCGCTCTTGAGAGAAGAACGTACTCGTATATTTTTATACTATGTCTGTATGAGTGTATGAGAGAGAGGGAGAGAGAGAGAGAGAGGGGGAACTATCTCATGCATACAAAGTGATTCACACAATTGAAACAACTTTGTAATATTATTTTATAAAATTAACTTTAACAAATTTTACAATTCTTTTATACAATTTTTATTACAAATGTTTGGATTGTGTTAGCACTTTGGATTTTAAGTGATTATGGTTCAATTATCAAAGCATATGAAAAATTTTTTTATGGAAATTGAATACGAAACGATAATTATATAAGATTTTCATCTATAGTCCATTTAGTTTTTTCATAATCATTCTGTATAATTCATTATGATGTTATCGAATTACATGATGAAGATTTAAAGCAGGGGTGCTCAACCTCAGTGATTTTCATCAACGATGACTTGGATGCTACGGGAGCATCGATCTCCGGGACAACTCATAATTATTCGTATCCTTCCTCTATTCATTCTACTTCTACGGACAGCATTGTTGTATTCATTCATTCATCCCTGAATGAGGGAGGAGTTATGAAGAAACGAGGAAAACGCACGCATTTCCGTTTACGCAATATCCTTCCGGTAGCGGAAGTTTTACCGCTTTCATTATTATCTCTCTATACCAGACTGGACCGCAGTGTTTCTTTGCGGTGTGACACGCACTGCCTGTATGGTACGATTGCGAAGAAACGTCCATCCTTTCCTCTTTTTTCTTTCTTTTTATTTTTCAATGAGACATACTCTTTCTCTGTTTGCTTTCCATGTATTATGATGTTTTCAAACATGTATATATTCGGTTGACTAATAAGTAATGTTGGAAACAATGGATGTATTTTTTACTAAAAATTCCAAGACTACTTATTCTCCAGCAAAATACTATACTATCACATATATATAATGTAATATATTCTTTATAGATAAAAATAAAAAAAAAAAAAATACTGGAAATTTCGTCATTGATCAATCGGATATATTTAAATATATATGTTGATGTTACGTAAGTATTTATAATATATGTACTTAAATGAAGACGATAATTTCTCTTTACTTCTTTGTTGGCATATCATTCTTATGTAACAGTTTCAAAAACGGTGAAATAAATAACTAACTAAGAAGTAAGAAGAATCTCGTTGACTGGTCCTCCGGCAAAAAGATTCTGGACGGTAAAATGTCCTTCCGAAACTCAAAATTACAATTACTCTCTCTCTCTTTCTTTCTATCCTTTGAGAGAGAGAGAGAGAGAGAGAGAGAGAGAGAAAGAGAGAAAGAGAGAGAGGGAGAGTGAGAAAGAAAAATGACAAGCGTTCATTGTATCGAAGCGGGGACTGATAAATTAGCGTGTTTCGAATATATAGACGGGACAAGAGCGGATCACTCCATCTGTACGTGACACGTGATTGATCGTCATTATTTATGAAAAGTGCCGCGAGTGCCCGGAGTGTGAATTTTAATAAGTTTCCGAAATTTCTGACTTCAACGGCGGTCAGTCGATTCGAGGGAAACGCATTATTTGTATAACGAGCCAATTAGAACAAGAGATATCCCGTTTGCTTGTTATTCCGTCTCTTTTCGCGAAGGAAAGTACGTGCACGAAGGTGTCGAGTGATATTCCAAGAAATTGTTCATACTTTATATAAAATACAAATGAAACTTTACAATCTCTTTAGGTATATCTATAAATCGATTTATCGATCACGCGAAAAAATAACGGGTACGTTACGATTGTAATTCGAATTAAGACGTTGAATGATCGGACGGAAATATCGTAGCAAAGTGTTGTTGATCTTACCAATGAAAAAAATGATACATGAATAAATTCATTAAATTATCACACTATCAAAATATCTGAATCTAAATATAAAAGATCTTTTCATAATGTATGTACATGTTCGAAAATTATAATTTGTTAATTAATACATCGAAACTTCCTGGACCTGTCATCGTCTTGAAATAATCTTCTAAGACATAGGTCGATGACCCAACTGATTATTTAAAAAGAATAGTTCGGACACCTAGCGCTGATTATGTATATGTAATAATGATATTATAAACACATAGAATAATCTTTCTCGTAATGAAGACAAAAAAAAAATCAAGGGAAAGGAAAGGAACGTTAGCAACTATCAAAAGAGAATTGTCGTGGAACAACAACCGGTCCTAGGTCCAGTGCCGTATGAAATGCGTCATTGGAAATCTGACGGTTACTAATCTCTAAGGCTTACCCTGCGAAATCGCGATAAATCTCGCATTATCCAGTGCGTATCTATCGCTCGGCATGATATCCCGCTAGAGTGGCGGTTAACGTTCGAACGGGAAGAGGGAGATGCTCGAGCCAGATATATGCGGAAATGCTTGACTTATGAACTTTCTCTCTTTCTCTCTCCTTTCTCTCTTTTTAGACTTGTCCGTTCTAGCTGCTCTCAGCGTGGTACATACGTTAGGAAACGACGAGCGATGGGAGCATGTCGTACGGCCCTGAATGGAGAGAAGAAACTTAGCTTAGGACCTGCTTGGTAAATTCACTGTGCACGAAGCTTTTCGTTTCCCGGATCATTGCCAA
The DNA here is from genome assembly GCF_905475345.1 of Vespula vulgaris. Classification (NCBI taxonomy): domain Eukaryota; kingdom Metazoa; phylum Arthropoda; class Insecta; order Hymenoptera; family Vespidae; genus Vespula; species Vespula vulgaris. The sequence continues at coordinate 8,971,360 of NC_066590.1, read as the reverse complement.
GGTGAAATCATTCCTTCTCTGTGCGTGACTGTATCGTGACGAGAGTGAGATATGATTAATGATCGTTCGACGGTAGTTGTATGAATCAACAATAAGAAATGGGAGAAAGATATATATATATATATATATATATATATATATATACACACATACATATATATATGTATATGTATAAAGATATTTATATGTAAGAATACCTACCATTCGTGTGATCATCGCCACCGGTGATTTCAACGCTTGGCTACCGTTGATCGAATCTACCTACGAAATTTTTGATTTTTTTCTTTCTTTTATTATTAGTAATAATGACGACGGCGAAAATACGACATCGATATATGTATACATGTATATCTATCTCTAGCAAACGATTCGTAAGCAAATTAATTCGTAGCTAGAAGAGGCTCGCTTTCTTGTGTGATCATACGTGACTGATTAAGTGACTCGACAATGCTTCCTTCTCGACAGACTTTTCTCGATGAACTCTTTCAGTTGGCCCACTGGACCGATCGAGTATTCTTACGGATCTAGATCCTGTTAGATCGTGTAGTAGAAGAAGAAGACGAAGAAGAAGAAGAAGAGAGGGAAAGAGAGATAGAGAGTATTCGTAAGCCGTCCTTCGCAGTGGAGGTCAGTCGTTAACGCGTCACGAAAAGATGGACGAGCCACTGTCGGTGTTCGCGGTCGCACAATGCCATATTAATGGCACTCGGTAGCGGTGATAAATTCCTAGGTTGAACTTGCTCTCCTGCATATAAACGTTTCCTCTTTCTTTCTTTCTTTTTTTCTCTTTCTCCCTTACTTTCTTTCTTTCTCTTCCTTCCTCCCTTTTCTTCGATTTTTTTCCTTCTCCCCTTGCTCTTTAACCTCACGGAGACAGAATGTCGGTGCGATGACAATAAGCAAATATAATTCAACCTGCCGTTGAGAATAAGACGGACTTTCTGACTTTATTTGTGTTTTCTTATGTCGGAAAGAAAAAGAGAGAGAGAGAAAGAGAAATATAGACAGTTAATTGACTCTCCAAGTTGTCCGACTAAAGATCGACGATGATCTTCTCATTTCCTCTCTCCGATTCTACTTTTCTATCTTTGTCCTTTCCATCATTCCGCATCATCCTCTTTCCAAGAAAGTAGGATAACGTTGAGGCATTCCCGTCAGCTTGCCAGTGTAGACAACTCTGCGTCTAAACCTAGCGTACAATGTACCTTACGTACATACGTACGTCAGAATTACGTTACGCTTACGATACGATCGACGTTGATTTATGAGGAGCCGAGACTACTTGTTGTTGGCTTTAATTAAAGTAAATCTTAATATACGATAGAGACTGGTGATCTTCCTGGTACTTACGTCTGTCTCTTCTTCAAAGTTTCTCTATCTTTCTTTTTCTTTCTTTTCTTCTTCTTTTTTTTTATCTTCTCTCCAAGAGTTTCGGCAACGTCCTAATATTCCAAATTGTTTAAACAGCATCCTCTTTCTCTTCTTAGGTGGATTTAAAGACACCGAAAAGGTACGGGTCTTTCTTTTTCCATGGAAATCCCCTCGAGCGTGTAGACGGTGAAACGTAGCGTCGAGTTCGAGAAGAAAAAGAGAAAGAGAGAAGAGGGAGGAGGACCGATTGCAATTTCCAATGGCGGAGACGAGTGCGAGATCGAAGGTCCCCGCCCGTTCGGTGGACCCTTAGACATTTTACGTTTTCGTGATAGCTCACGGCCGTTTATTAGGAAAGAGGTTTACCGGCCCGTTCCTCTGCGGGCTTTGGAAGGACTTCGACCGATTTTCGGGTTCTTGACCGCCCTAGGAATTCGACCGGTCGCGAAAGGTCGCCACCTTTCGATCTTACCGTCCCAATGTTGCAATCATTTCTTACGGGCTTATACCGAAACGATTTTATTTATTTTTACTTTTATTTATCTGATCAACGTTGATTTAACGGACGTAGAAATTATTCTCGTCATTTTTATGGAATTGCTTTCTTTCTTTTTTTTTTTCCCTTTATTCTTAATATAATTTTGATCTTATATCGTTTTTATTTTAATTTTCTTTGAAGAAGATCTTTCATATTTTTATCACATATTAAAGTTATCGACGAATAGTCGTCGTATAATAGATTTCATTTCTATGAAACTATTATTTGAATAGAAGGGAGTAATTCGAAGGACAGTATCTTCCCCTCCTTTGCATGCATTCTTTCGGTTCTTATTTTATGGCGCTCCGTGCAATTTGCTGAAGGATTAGAAGCGCGAGCACGGTCTGCGTGCTGCGGAGCCCGGGGCGGTGAATTATTATTGTCTCGGTTGCTCACGCAGAGCCAGCCTCGTGTTGCGATCGTACAAGAGAGAAAGAGAGAAAGAAAGAGAAATATAAGCTCGGGGGGAAAAAGGGAGAACGCGCCGGAGAAGGCCAAATAACGAAAAATAATATTTCTTGAGTGGCAGTAGAAAAAATAATAAGTTCGTCGCAGATCTGTATGTGTACTCTTTCCATCTCTTTTCATCTTATTTAGTTTATATAAAAAAAAAGAAAGAAAAAGAGAAAGAAAAAAATACGCACACACATACATATAAGTCACTATAATAAAAGGATAATATTATTAGTAAAACAAGGTCAGATAAAGAAGAGAAAAAAGAAAGATTGCTAAAAGAAAAGAAATTATTTTATTTGTTATTATATGTATATTATATTTCATATTTTTTTTATTTGCAGTTCTCTCTCGAACATATGTTTATTTTTTCTTTTATAATCGTATACTTTTAAAACCTTTCTCGTGTATTCATCATCCTTCTTATCTCTTTCTTTTTTCTTCCTTTCTTCGTTGGATTATTTGAAAGAGAGCGCAATAAAAACTGAACGTGCTTCCAAATTCTGAATGAGTCAATGACTTTGTCCAGAATCGCAACGGTGGTTTCGATTTCATGAAGACGTATTCGTGCACCCTCGCCCACGTGTTTGTTGGAACGCGCCCCGACAATACCTACGTTAGATCGCGCGCGCATTCATTGTCCGCTGTGGTGATTTCTCATTGTAGGTGGAGGAGGAACGGCACGAGTTATTGACTCGTTTAATCCTGGGTTACGCCCCGACCTACCTTAACTTTGAGTTACTATCCCGACACAGTGAAGCGAGAAAGAGAGAGAGAGAGAGAGAGAAAGAGGGTGGGGGAGAGAGGGAGAGAGAAAGAGTCTTCGACCCACGATGTCTCTTCGCGAAATCGTGATACAAGCCAACAGGAAACGCAAAATCGACTCTAGTATCCGAGTTACGCCTTCCCGTTTTCCTTTCTCCATCGATCATCTTTTTCTTTTTCTTTTTCTTTATTTTCCATATATTTATTTATTTATTTATTATTTTAATATCGCTTTTGTTCGAGCTTCCTACGTTTCTTGATTAAATCTTGATCGAACGAATCGTATAACAATTAATTCGTCCTCCTTGTTTCTTCTTTTCTTTCAGATATATCGATCGTAACTATAGTTCGATAAAACATTCGTTTTTTTTTTTATTAATTACGATCGTTTTTCTTTCTTCGATATAAAAATATCGTTAGATACAATTTTTTGTCTTTCCTTGTCGTTTTCTTTCTTTCTTTTTTTCATATACTTGTTTTTCTTTTTTTCACGATGAAAAATTGTTCGATACAATGTTTAACATATACATAACGTTTGGATATGCGAATGAAATGTACTGGGTTGCATAGCAGGTGCCGTTTAACGGCGTCCACGTTTCGACCGTATTATAAATCGTTGTCTTCGTTAGTAAAATCAGCGCCGCGAGTCCACGCTTAAGTAAGCCGCTTCGTGGTAGAAGAAACGATGCTTAGTCGGGTTGCTTAACGAGAGACAGAACGGTATTGGCTGAGGGCGTCCCATGATACATATACAATCCGATATTTTCTCTCTCTCATCTCATTCACTTTATTTTATTTTTATTTTCTTTTTTTCAATCCTTCGAACAATTCTCAAAGGAGGCTGTGCACTCTTTGTTCTCGAATTGAAAGTATCGATGTAAATACTATTCGCTTTAATTTTTCATTGATTTATGCATCCCAAACCATCGCCATTGCTATGCAAGATCTTAATGAAACAATATGGATCGTCGTCGTTCAGCTAATATACGGTACGTCGTGTTCTTGAAATATGTTTCGTGTACTTAACTCGCTCGACGAATTTGTAGAAAGCAAAAGAGTTTCTGTATATATCTTTCTCTCTCTCTTTCTCTCCCTTTTTTTTTTTTATATATAAGATGCTTCGAAACAAAAGAACGTCTAAGTTTCTACCGTTAATTGGCACTTCTTTCTTTCTCTCTTTCTTTCTTTCTCCCGTTCGATTGTAAACCGGCAATAACTCAACGGTAGACCATGCAATTAAGCATGATAAGTCACGAGCGGTTACAATAGGTGAGAGGCGAGGGTCGACTGAGTCTCGCTAGGAAAGACGAATAATAATTTGCCTAGCCCGAGGGTATCGGGATTGTAGAATCGTCCCTGAAAAAAAGACAATGACGGTCCTAGCCAAAAAAAAGTGTATGAAAGAGAGAGAGAGAGAGAGAAAGAGAAAAAGGGTTGATATCGACGTATGTTAGTCAATAGTAAATCGCTTTGAAGAATCTGCCACTGCTCTTGATCAGCGTTTGGTGTAACTGCTCTGCATCTGCATCGATCGGCAGCCATTTTTGCGCATTCATCAGGCGGCTTAACTAGGCGTGTCCGTTTATGCTGCAGGCTGTATTTGTAGGTTAAGATCTTCGATGAGTTTGGCGCCGTACTACTATAGAAGAACCATTCTCTGCTCTCTTTCTCTTTCTAACTTAATGTTAAGAGTACTCGAAGACGTTCGCGATAAGGCAGGTGTGCCTGCTGATGTTCGACTACCCTCGGGCCCTCTCTACCTCTTTCGATCGAGATCGGTACCCTTCGATTCGTCCTGCTTTCGCAGTTCCGCCCATATTTCGCTTCGCTACCTACCGTATTCCTTCAATTTCCTTCTTAGATAAGAGGACATTGTTGCTTGCTCTTCCGGAGATGGTTGTATTCCAAATGTCTTGGAATTATAATCGCTAAGTTTCATATGCTTGCAAATTTATAAGATTTCTTGATAAGTTATTAATAACATAACTATAAGGTAATAATAAAATTATTAGTATATTAGAAACATATACTAATAAACATGTACTAATACTGCAAGGATATCATAGCAATGATACGAAAGGTGATTAGGATAGAAATAATTTGGTCGATATATCGCGCGTTTTTGTAACAACGGTTTTTAGAATAAAATTTCGAGAAGATTCTTTTGTAATAATATGAGACTTATCTACTGTAACCATCAAGTGCTATAAATACTTTCTTTAGTCATTATGTACATATATCAATTTTAAAAGATTAAAAATATTATCGTCAACATTAAAAATTATACGTTCGGATGATCATTTTGCGGAAGTATCGCGTCAACACTTTTCTTATTGATCCATCCTAAAATCGATATTCACGAGACACAAACCGATCGTATCTCTTGCAGTTTCGCTCACACGATCAAGAACCGATGTTTACGCGGAATCGCTCGTGATCTCACGCGCGATCGCCGCTTGACGACTTTATCCAGTTTTCTCGTAAACTCGAGGACGCCGCTTTTGCTTGGTGAAGCCGCACAGATATCGGTAGATCGGCTATTTAATTATCTGCATGTGATCGAGACTCGCGAGAATCGCGATACGGATCGACGGTAAACTCCGACGTCGCCCGATCTGTTATTACGCTTCTAACGCTCTTTGACTATTTATAGGCTCGCCGATCGAGTCGATTCCGCGACGTGATAGGTGAAATCGTATTTCTTACCGAAGGACTTTATTTTTATCTTCTCGACGATGTTGCTTATGTTAGTAATCGCTCGACGAGATTTTCCTTTCGAAGTTAATTACATTAGCATTTATATGTCTGAAGTTAACATATATATAATTAAATACGAACATCGATTTTAATCGTTTATTATGGATCAACATTTTATGAAATTAGAAAGAAAATACAAAAAATGTATTCAATAAATGATTAAAAAATTACATTCTTCAAATTCTATCTTGGGTACAATGTATCATCACGGTATCGTCGAAGAAATTCGATCTATGCTTTTTCCGAACATTTCGTCGAGCCTTGAGGACACGTCTCGAAGTATTTGTATTTGCGCTTATCATCGCAAATAAAGAGATAAAATCGATGTATATACGCTTAAGAGTTACATTCGAGGCGTGATTTCTCTAAGACACCGTGGCGGCCGTTTTGGTTTTGCTCGTTCGTCGGACTAGTATGGCGATTACGAACGAGCAAAAAGATCGTTCGTTCGTCCACGATCCATGAGGAAGAAAAAGAAAAAGAAGAAAAAGAAGAAGAAGAATAAGAAGAAGCCGAAGTCATACTGCTTCTCTAGCAATGTCTTCATCCTCGTTCCCTATCTTTATCTTTTTCTTAGCTTTTGGTAAAGCTCACATTGAACATCCTTCCGCAATCACGTTCTTGAGTGTGTTCATTAAGGTTAGAACAAAGTTAGCAATGAAGTGAAATTAATAACGTAGACACGAGTTTCTTCCTCTACTTATCACTAGGATCCTTCTTCTTCTTCCTTCTTTTTATCTCTTCTCCATGGAAGAAACTCGAAGAAGGGGACATCATGGCAACGGTTATGCAGTGACAGTGCGGAAACGTACGGTCAATGAATCGGACGTGGACGACACACGAAGGAGAGAACGCAAGGCGTTCAACTCGTCAAATTATAGCAACCTTCTGTAAGAAAGAGAGGGAGAATGATTCTCAGAGTCCATCGAACCGTTAAATCGATCAATTCCACCTGGAATTCCGCTGACGAATTTCTCGACGAAATTCGTAGCCTTCTTGGATGTTACTAAAAGGATCAAGATGAAACGGAATCGGAGATATACCGTTTTGTTTGGTCCTTTTCAAATAGACTCGCTCGGAGCATTTATACTGATGCCTTGCAAAGACCGAATTAAAGGAGCAGTTTGAAGTTGGTCTTTATTAAGCATTGCTTTCTATCCAGCTGTGCGAATACAGTGTTGGTACATACATACGTATAGAGAAGATGGTCCATGGGTGATTATATGGGACGGTAATGAAGTTAATGCGTCTGTTGCTCGTACAATGGAGTAAAACGGCATTATCGCGATTACTACTATTACTGCAATTATGACGATTGCTCGTGGCATACGCAAGGTGTGAGAGAGAACGAGCTTACTAGAGTAGAGTGGAATACCTGCGTATTCCACTTACGAGATGACGTTTCTCAGAACATACGAGAAGTTATTTCGAGAACGATCATGTAGAGAAAGAGAGATAGAGACAGTCGATTTATCCTTCTAACGCTTCACTTCGCGTGTCCGGATGCATGTAAACTCTTTGCGGGAGTAGTGTGCCAGGTGGAGACTGCCAACGGATATAAGGAAGCAAAGATACAGGTGCGATCGTTCTGAATGAGTCCTGAAATATATTAATCAATGATGATTCGATTCGAACATCGATTGTTTTTAATACCGTATTGATTTTATGCTTTGCGATGAGTTTGAATTTTGACCTAGTTCTTATTTAATCGCTATAGAAGATTGTATAATCTCGAGATCCATATAAGCTATTGCCATATACATATATATATATATATTTATATATATTATATATATAATATAATATATATATAAATTGTATAGGTTTCGAATCGATATATCATATCGATTACTACTATTAATAATATTTGACTGCTTTGATTTATCAAAAAATTAATCTGAAAATAATCGACATTTCGACTTGTTTTAAGATGAAACAAGCTTCTGAACAAGTTGACTTTAGCTCGGTTCCTAAATCGTCTCTTTCATTACGAGAATTGCCAAGCTCTCGGTTTAAAGTTAACACAAGCTTCGAATCTATCGTCGAAAGGTTCGATAGGAAGATGTAGGCGCCGCGTGCTCGCCGACCCTGACCGTTCCCACTGGCGGCGTATCGAGGTCTGTAAGTTATGCGCCCGTACCTACTGCAGGCACGTAAGGTAAGTCCCGAGTACAGGCGGAAAAGATAGGGAGAGTGAGTGCGTTGCCTGGTATCAATTTGTCTGCCTGGTAGCAGGTTCGGTCGAGCAGACGAAGGTCGCTTTGTGCGAGCCGCTATCCGCCGTTCTATCAAACCCCAACAACATCCGCCGCGATCGATTTATTCTCTCAACGGACCGCGTAAGATACCAATTACCTGTGGCACATAGACTCGCGCCAGCTCACGTGCGAGCCAATGGAAATCGAAAATTAAACGCTGCCGCTCCTCGTGCCATCTTCGGACTCTTTCTCTGTATCTCTTTCTATCTAATGGTGAACTAAACTGACTTCAGTTTCCAGTTCATGTTTTATGTAAAAAAGAAAAAAAGAAAGAAGAAAGAAGAAATGATAAGAATGGGAGAGGATTTAACAAACAGAATACGTAGGTTCTCTCTAATAGATAATGAAATTGGGTTACTGTGTATAGTGAATCATCGTATATAATCCATGTTCCTTAAAATATTGGCTTGGATAATAAATAATGTCGGAATTTTCTGTATTTCATATCTAAATGTATAATACAAGTAATTGTTTCATATATAATAATATAATACAATGATATAGTTGGATTATAGTGGATTGCGTTGGCTAATATATAATGTGAGAATTGTTAGTAAAATATTATTATATTTTATTTATATATAAAATACTGAACATTATTCGTTGATCAACTTAATGTTGTTCATTTAGGAAAAAAAAAACGAATGTGAAAAGTTTTAATGTAACCAGGTTTTCTATAAATAATAAATTTACGTAATGATGGATCTCGTTCGATAATTCGTTACAATTGAAAATAATGAGTTTCGCATTTTTTTTTTTATGATCGTCCGTTATACGTATCCTTCTGCTCTCTCCGATTACTTTTCACGCGCGTTAACGGATTCACGTTATTATCGCGTCATAATCATGGACGCCGAGACAAGGATACTGGATGGTAGATCATCGAAGACTCCGCTAGCCGCCATTGTTAACGCGTTAACCGGCTTATCGTCGAAACGCATGGTTAATAATACAGTATGTTCTTCGACTACAGCTTTCACGTTTCAATGCTTGCTCGTTTCTATGGTCCAGCTGATCGTATCTTCGAGTTTGAGTTTTATTACATACAATGTGTATGTGTATATACATATATACATACATACACATGAATATTATATTATATATATAAATAAATAAATATTACACATATATATATAAATATATGAACATTTTATTGATTTTCGTTATTTAAAGTAATCGTTTAAAGTGAATATATTTTTAGAATATATATGCCTTTCATTATTAACAGAAATTTATTAAATAGATAATTGCTAATTGTCCTTTGGTTTTGTATTTTGCAGCAGAAAATATTTAAAAAAAAAAAAACGGATAAAAAGAAGTATTGTAAAAGATAAGAGATAGAAAGATATCTACTTTTAGCTGTCCTAGAAAAGGTTAGCCGATGCGTAGTTTACATGGTAGTTATATAGAAGAATTCGTAGAAGAAGACGATGGCCTGAAGGAATAGTTTAAGTTCTCTTTCTCTCTCTCTCTCTCTCTCTCTCTCTCTCTCTCTCTCTCTCTCTATCTCTATCTCTCTCTTCGTAGCGAGGAGTCCAATTCGGTCCAGCACGAGATGCATCACTATGCATTCGTTCGTTGAAGGGTTCCGATTTCTCGATGAACGATGATCTATTTCGATCGAAAGTTTCGTAGATCGTCAACTATCGATCGAATCAATGGATCGATTTTGTGATAATTCCCTTACCTTCGAAAATATTATACGTAACTATACTATAATATATCGGATGTTTTTCTTTTTTTTTTTTCTTCTCCGTCGATGATCCACTTCGAACGCAACACGAAATCTGCATAATTCTCCTTCTCGCTGCACGCGATTCTACGAAAGGAAGAGGAAGGAGAAAAAAGTGGTGAGGAGCGAGGAGGAAGGGGGAGTTAAGGGTGCACGCACAATCATCCTTGGAAATTCGTATTTAGTTTTTTTTTCTTTCTCTTTCTCTCTCTCTCTCTCTCTCATTTATTCGCATTGCACTTCCTTAAATACATTTGGTCTTGATCGAGGAACATTTATTGGTGGGAATTTGTTTCATCGTTTTAATAACAATAATAATAATAATAATAATAATAATAATAATAATAATAATAATAATAAAAACTATTGTTATGGAGAACAGAAAATGAAGAGAAGATGGGGGGGAGGGAGATCGATTAAATAAGAAAAAAAACTTCGTCTAAAGTACGATCGTAGAAAAAGTAAAAAATAATAATAATGATCATAATAATAATGGTAATAATAATAATAGTAATAATAATAATAATAATAATAATAACAGAGAAAATTATTTGCTATTTCTAAATTATGTTATACACCCTTATACAGGGTGAGTCACGTATGTTTCTTATGTTACATTAAATGCACATAGGTACATACATACACATATATTTTTAACGTATTTTAGTGATTTAAAATCAATTTTTGGTGGCGTTTTGTTCTTTTTTTTTCGTTATTAAGATTGAAATGTCGAATAATAAAATATAATAGTACGTAATTCACCCTATATATACCATGTACATACATATACATATATTTACAAATTGATTGAATCAAGTTGGCTAACGTCAGGTATCGAAAGAAGCGCTTTTGAATCGACTTTAGAAGCTTTTCCCAAGTACAAAGTGTAGTCTTCGCCCGAAGGAAAAACGGTGCTATCGCTGATGTACTATACCGGAGTGATTCGTCGCGCGTATTACTCTCTGTCTTCCGTAATGGCGTGCGCGCGAGTCGAAGAAGAGGCCGTTGCCTCTGTTTCGCGCGCGATTTCGTCGAGCCGTCGAAGAGAAATTGTGCGAATAGCCGGGATACGTGAGCGAATATACGCCGTTGATGGCACGACGCGCAGCAAATGAAGACGTTCGCGTCGACCGATTAGCTGCGTTCGTGCTACGCATCCTGCGTTTTATTCCTTCGTTGTAAAAGAAAGAGAGAGAGAGAGAGAGAGAAAGAGAGAAAATGGGATGCTGGAATCGTACGCTCTGGACCACTATTAATGTAACGTTTCTTTCTTTTCTCTTTCTCTCTTTTCCGGTTTCAGGCTGTTTTGTTTCCTCTCTTTTTCTTTCTCTCCCTCTCTTTCTTTCTTTTTTCTTTCTCTCTATCTTATTATTACTCTACCTCTATCTGTTTTTTTTTACTCCGTCTGTCTTTTTGTCTGTCTGTCTGTCCATTTTTCTGTCTATCTATATATATTTATCTATCTTTTACAACGTTGATACATCTGAAATAAACTCATTGGATAATCACCCGTCCTCCTTTTTCCGTTAACAGTTTTCTCCGAAGAAACGATCGACGATAATAGAAAAGACGACGTTAGAAACTACTATCCTATCTCCCTTAATTGCGGAAGCCAAGAGAGATGCGAAATAAATTTGCCTTACGTAGCGGACAAAGACGTTGATCCGAATTTTTCTCGCTTTTCTCGAGACGAAATTAATGAATGCCGTCGTTGAGTTCGTAGATCGTCTCTCCCTCTTTCTATCCCTATCTTTTGTCTCTCTGTCACCTTAGCCCGAAGATTTATTTAATCCTCGCTCGTATAGAATAGAATCGTCGACGATAGCTCGTTTCGATGAAGAGTCGAGTCATCAGTCGAGCCTTAATTAAACCGTAATTAACAGGCCAACGTAGTTATTTTGGAAAAAGAAAAAAAAAGGGAAAGAGACGAAGAAGAAAAAAAAATAGGTGAGATATTCGGATAAGAGGAACGTTACAGAGAAAGAGAGAAATAGAATCGTCGAGAAGTTCTTGACGATTATCGGCGCAACCCTTCGCAGTTTCTTCTTATATTATATTTTCGCTCGACTTCGTGACTACACTCGTCGTTTGAACGAAGAAGAGGAGCTTTCTCACAGCTCGCAAAGAAAAAGCTTGGAAGGTCTTCTCTTTATCTCTTTCTCTTTCTCTCCTTCTCTCTTTCGTTCACTCTCTTTCTCTCCCGTCCAGCCACTACTACCATCTATCATTCTGTCAGCTAGGAGATTTCAATTTGCTCTCTTTTTGCACCATTACCGGGCCCCGGCGGCCCGCGCAAAATTGTATTTAATTGTGATTGACTGCTAAGTGGAGGTGGCCCGTCGCTGCCATTTGTCCCGCGATTTTTGCATATCCCTAATTGCGAGAGGGAGCCAGTCCTCTTCTCGTCTTAGAATCGCCTCGTGAATCGAGCTTTCTTCTCGAACGAGAAGGAATCACGACCTTGCTCCTGATGCTTCATCTCGTCGTTGATAAAATTCGATGATGATCTTCGTTGGGAAATCTCGAAATCATTGATACGAATGAAGGGTTCGTGAGATCGAAATTAACTGTTCCAATAAGAAACGAATCATTTCATATTTTCAGTACAATTATAGTAAGTATTACGAGACTGATATATGAAAAAAGAAAAAGAAGAAAAATGTAGCTTACGCGTTAAGAATTTAGAAAGTAAACAATTTGACTAATCAAGTTATAAAAAGGAATCGTTATTCGCCAAGTCATTGATGACTTAGACGTAAGAACCATGCGATATCACCTGTTTCTTACTTTAACAGCCAATTTCATTCTCTTTAATTACATTATTACTCACGTTTTTGTTATTTCCCTTTATAATCCCACGAAGTTTCATTCGAATCGATGATATTTAGTTTGCGAAATTTCCTCGTTAGAGAAAGTCGTCATCGTCGATGGCAAAGTTTCAGATTTAATAATTTAAGAAGCGACTAATCGGATATATTTATGTACTTATCTATCTACAGATAGATAGATAGACAGAAACTCGCCTACGCACGTAATAATTCGAGACGCGATCACCAGTGAGATTTATTTACAATCGAGAGAAGCTCGTGGTCCACCAAGGGTTTGTTTCTCTTACAGGAAAGTATCGAATTGGCGAAGAATCACATTTTACATTCTTCCTTATCGGCTACGAGCATCCGGACTCGACGTACGATATTTTCTGCATTTTTCTCTCTTTCTCTCCTCGCTACCGATACTATCTACGAGAGAAAGAGAGAGAAAGAGAAAGAGAAAGAGAAAGAGAGAGAGAGAGAGAGAGAGAGAGAGAGAGAGAGAGAGAAGAGAGAGTGAAAAAAAAGAGAAAGAGATCGCGAAGGAAAAAGTCACGTGGAATCTCGCGGCAATGTGGCACGAGGGAGAAACATTAGCGATGAAATATCGCGCGGCACGAAACTGCTGTAATTATTGCTCTTGATTAAACTCACCGGCTGTACAAGGAATTCGAATCGATATTCCCTCTCTCTTTCTCTCTCTCTCTTGTTCATATATATATATATTTCCGTTTATACATATACATATGTATATCTATCTATATACACAGAAATCGATTAGCCCTATCGCGTGTACTTTATCGTGAAAATCGCGAGATGACAATTGTTAAATTAAAAGTCTAACGAAAGAAACAAAAAAAAAAAAAAGAAAAGAGAGAAAAAAGGGAGGAAGAAACATTAGAGTTCATTCTCTTTGTAAAAGTTCATAGAGCGCAGCGATGTAAGTCTGTGCCATTTGCAATGTTTCGAACTTGCTGAGTTTTCTGTCGTTACCCAAACTAGGTACGACGTCACGTAACCTATCAAAGGCATCATTTAAACTGTTCATTCTCCTTCTCTCTCTGGCGTTAGCTGCCAATCTTCTTCTCCTAAGCACTTCGACACCCGGTGCAGTACCATTCTTCATCTTTTGCACGGATTCCTTGTCCTTGTGTTCGACGTAGTCCGTTGTACGAAAAGATTCGTTCCTTTGATGATGATACCTGACCTGATCGTTTTCGATCGTCTGATTGCTCGGAGCACAACCGTCCTTTCTCTGCATGGTACAGGTGCTACCAAAGTAAAGCACGTCTGGCCTTTGACCGTAAGCACCAACGTCTGGTCCACTGTCGTTACTTCCGGAGTGCGTAAGACCGTTACTTTTCGCAATGGCATAGGCCTTCGCAACAAAAAAAGTATCCTGCTTCTGCGAGAACTCGCACCTGTCGTTTCCGAAGACAACGCTCGTGGGATGGTGCTCCATTTTTGGCGCGTAACCGGATTCCTGTTTGCTCGGGAACGTTTCGTTGGTAAATGTCGTTGTACTGTTCAAAGGAGTCTGATAGATTTCTTCGAGACGTTGATGATCGTTCGTTCTGAACACGATCTTCGTACGTTCCTTTGGATTTCCTATCATCGTTTGCGTCTGATGATCGTTTCTGTAACCTTCCTTGTAATAACCTTCGTAAAACTCAGCGAAATTAAAAGTTGCCGTAGTGGTAACGTGAAAAGCACCATTCAAAGCACCGATCTCTTGATATTCTTGATGATTGTGACTGTCCAACGAGCTAACGCTACCACAGCTACTGCCTCTTGATCTTGGTGGCTGAGGATAGACCTCCTGATGAGGCCAAGAGACTCGCGGGTTCGATTCAGGACTACTCGCTGATCCATAACCCTCGGAGTCCATCAGATCGTATTGCTGGAAGTTCGCGTAGGCGGTCATCCTAGCCACGGGATCGTATATGTATCGTCTTTCTACGTGATACGAAGGAAAAAGTGAATTTCACATTTGGATCATATCGAAAATGTAATGACGTCTGTCCTTGCTATTTCCTGTCTCCGAACTGATCTGTTTTATTTGTTTTTATTTTTTATATTTGCTTATCGTTCAATCGTATGTCATGATATTCTTTCAAACTTTAATACTTTCCGCGATTGATAAGACAAGTTTCACGATCTCCTCGTGTCCCGTACAGGATGCTTCACGTACGGAAGCGTTGCGTAAACTGGCTTTACCTGGCGATCTCGTGGCCTGGACCATGCCGGCTGCTTTTCTTGGGACTTAATGGAAGGGAGGGAGAGAGCGTGCTTCTGGGACCCACGTGGAAGGGGATCCCTGAGGAGTGGAAGGGATCCACGGGGAAGTGGGCATCTCTTTGTAGAAGCCGCGAGACCGGACACGCCTCTCTCTCCTCTTTCTTCTTCGTTCTTCTTCGCTGGGGGCTCTCGTGGAGTCAAATTCGATCGATACAAGAAAAAGGAAAGAAACAAGAAATGCGAGAAGAAAGAGCCGATCGCGTGGCACGTTTCTCTCTTCTTATTTTTTTCCTCTTTCTTTTTTTCGCTATGGGAATTCATCCTTTTCTCTTAACGTACGACTTTTTCACTTGGACCCAAGTCTTATCTATATCGATTTGTCTTTTTACCGATCTTATTCTTATTGTACTAAGCTCGCCCTTTCCTTACGATAATCGAAGATCGTTTTCTACGTGTACCTATTTTGACAGATTTGTTACCGATTTCCCTTTGGTCCCGACGAACCCAATAACTTGTGACAAATTTTACGAGCTACCAGAACGGATTTAAAGGAGCCCGCAATCTCTTGTTCTTGCTAACAGATTTTAAACGCAACGAGGGTCGAAAAGCGTCGACATTTTGACTGGTTTACGAGCATGAAGTGGCGCCTTACGAGTCTATCCGGTAGTATCGTCACTGCTGGAGATCGACGACAGGTCAATAGTATCCAACTTCTAAAAACAACTACTGCCTATTACTTTTCTCGAATTTGACTCGCACGTACGAACATACTTAGCCGATTCCTTGTACCTTTCTCGTTTTATAAACTCGGTTCGTATATACGTAGATGCATTTACTTAGATACAGGTAAACGATATAATGAGACATAATGAGTATTCGAACGACGTGATTGGTTTAACCGCTCGATAGCATCGACGCTTACGGAATTAGTGATTCCTATTTCAATAGAGAATGAAAGATCTGTTTTACTACGTACATAGGTAACTACTTACGTATTTCTGTCACCTACCGTGATCTCATATGGAAAAAATATCTTTGTTTACGAATCTCATTAAAAGTTACTATTTCAGTACTCCATTTCGAACTTAACGCTCGCGATATCTGTTTGTCTTATCACTTAGACACTATTACTAACATTACTATAACGCAACGTTACATCTTCTTCTATCAGTAAAGAGAATTTCGCGGAAAATGATATTGAATTATAGAATTTGTTTTAAATAAAGGAGGGAAAAAAAATATGATTATCGATTTTCGCGTCGTTAACCCGTCGTTAAACGATAGGCAAGCCGCTGTTCATTCGTCGTTGTTAACCCATCCGATCGTAAAAGAAGAAGAAGGAAAAAAAGCGAAAGAAATAGACAGAGAGAGAGAGAGAGAGAGAGAGAGAGAGAGAGAGAGAGAGAGAGAGATAAAAGAGAATGAACGTTGTTGGCATGAAATATCGTCCTTTTCCCTCGTTCATTTTCCATGAATTCGAAGAGACGAAGGCTACCACGGCGTTAAAGGCGGTAGACTTTAAAAGCTCGTTATCCTACGCTAATACGCAACAAATGAGCCGATCCTCTCTCGGCTGCTTTGACCGACCCCATGAGAGAAAGAGGAGGTGCTAGAGTGAACGTGCACGCTCTCGTTTCCACAAACTTCGAATGTTTACGCCTACGGACGTCCTTTGATTTACGGTAAGACGTTGTAGTTGTTGTTGGCCAAGGTTTGCCTATTTCGACGCTAATATACGAGAAATGACGATGTGTTTTATCGTTTATTTTGTTTTTTCTTCCCTTTTCTTCACTCTTTTTCTTCTTCTTCTGTCTTTCTCTCTCTTTTCCTTTCTTTTTCCCTATCTCTGCAAATTAACATTAAAAAATGTGGATTTACGTTGACGATCTATTGATAGCTCTTAAGAGATAAATGCACAGTCGTGGTTTCGTTTGATGTCACGTAGATCGATCGATAATCGATTTTCTTGCTTTCGATGTAAAGCATAAATTGATTATTATACGAGTAGGCTACATCGCAACGGCGATTCACGGCTCGGACAATCGCTAATGATTTACAAGATAATGACACGTTTGACTGATGCACACTGCTACTAGCGGCATCCACGACGTGGAAATATCCAACGACAGATGCGATGGTATCTGCCATGTATTAGCAGCGTTGCAACGTCGATGAGACAGAGAGAGAGAGAGAGAGGGATGAAAGAAAGGATACCGGTATTACTTCTTAAGAGTACTATTTTTCTTTTACGAATAATCGATACAATTTTTTAAGTAAGTTTCCTTTTTATTTATTTATTTATTTATTATTTATTTTTTTTTCAACGACTTCAAGTCCTCTCAATCTATATTATAAAGTCTTTTACATCGTTTTATTTTGTATAAAACACACCTCGGGCTTCGCAATACAATATAATTAATCGACACTTTTGATGGATTATCCTAGTCTGATTAGCTCCTGTTACAGTGCGAGCGAATGGGCCTCATTATTTTCTATCTAATCGATATCTACGTATGGAATTGGAAGATAATAGAGATGAATAATAATAGGAAGAAAATTATGGTGACGTAATTCACTGGAAGCATGCAAATTAGAAAATGATAAGCAATGATATAAAATGAAATGTGTCTGTAAGCGTATGCGTATGTACTGGATTCGTTATGTTCTTATATGCCGTACGATTTATCCTACATTTTCTTGTCAGTATTAAGATTCTTTTAAATTATTAGACGATTATTAAATAATTTTTATTTATGTCTTTTGATATCACTGATATGAAACGATTTTTAATGAACAGAATGAAAACAAAAACAGATCAATCTTTACCGATGGTTAAGGTCGAGGTTAAGAAAAAAATTCTCGATCCTATATCTCGACCAACGATTTGATTTGCTAAATGATCCAAAAGACCGATTCTTTTTAGGGTTCAACCAAACATGACCCTCATAATGGCCGAAGATTTATGACTAAGAGAGAACCCCTAATTAGAATTACACTCGAGGTGTTCTAATTACAGGTTTAGCGTGGTACTCGGGGCTCGGACCACTCGTCGAAAGCTGCTTTAGCGCAAAACGATGCTAGTCCTGCCAATTTCTCGGTCTCTTTCACCGTTGATCGTTCGGAAAACGAAATGACCGTGGGCGTCGATACAGTCGAGAGTTTCTCTCACTTGTAAATTTAGTCTCGAAATAGATAGGTGGACTCGATGGGAGCTTTCTTCGGCCTCCTTATAACGATTCGTGCCGAGAGTCAGGAGAAGATATTATTTTCTAATTAGAAATTTCAATTTAGGTACTTATGTACTTTCGATACAGAGCATGTAAGTAGATATGTGTATACGTGATACAAACACAAATATAAAGAGTAATTTACAAAGAGATTTATGAAGATATATATATATGTATGTATATATATAATCGCTCTCGAGAGTTATCTAAAATTTTAAATTGTATATACCTAAGCTATACTACACATTTCAAATATATATATGAAAAATTCTTTCTTATTCGTAAAATTTGTTCTTGCACAATATATACAATGTATATATATATATATATATATATACATATATACATTATATATGTATAATGTAATGACAAGTGTGTATGTATATACATATGTATATATGACGTAAAGAGATAATTTATAAATAGATTAGAGATTCAGAAAAAAACTAATACCTACTAAATTTTGAAGAGTATTTAACTGTAAGTTAGAGAGATTCGGTACTACTGTACGACGGTGGGAAAAGTTGTTGCTAATTTTTTATCTTTCTTTCTTTCAGCCTGAGCAATCAAGCTGGTCATTAAGGTACCACACGACGCCTTTATTCGATTCATCGTGCTGTAAAATACGACGCGTTCGCAGGACAGCAAATATACATACTATGCGATGCTCGCAAGAGACTAAGAGGTCCTCCTTCCAAGTAAAATAATAATGATTTATGCTCGCTTATCGACGCACCGACTTCCTGTCTACCGTCCTCGATAATATACGATCGATTAAATGAACGTAATTTCCTTTTTCGATCGTCGTCCTCGTTAAATTCCCTTCCGCAAAAGTTCGCGCTTCGTTATGACCACCATGATGCTTTTCTCTTCGTTCTTCTGACCCTGGATCAAACGAGCGCCTATTTCTGTTATATATATCCTACGATTTTATTGGCCCATTAACAGTTTGTCGTAGCCATTAGCCACGCTCTACGCTATCGAGAACGTACCGCAAACACGAGTCTTCGTTTTATAGGAATAATTGAAAATTAACAAAAAGAAAGAAAGAAAGAAAAAAAAAAGAAAAGGAAGGACAGTAGCTATAACAAGGATATCATATATTTTGTAATAATAATTATATAATTAATTTATTTTACGATACTTTTTAAATCGTCAATTTATATTTATAATAAATCATTAATTTATTTCACTTTTTTAAATCGTTCGATATACACATTACACACATTTTATTCATTAGTAAATCAAGAACGTCGAATTTAATTCTTCGAATTTATTTTTGATTACTAATTAATAATGGCACGCTATAGTCCATAATATAGTATAATCATCGTGCTCGAAGGATTTAAAAGCAGGACAAAAAATGATGCATTTAAAAGTAAGTACTAAGTAAAATTAATGTCAAAATCGTTCTCTGGTTCGTTGTCCTTTTTCTTTTCACATTATTCTTCTTTCCTTTTTTTTTCAAATATCTCATTCATATGTATACGCATATATCCATCTACTTACGAATATGTCTACATACACAATGAAAATCACTTGACCGTCGTTTCTATAGATTTACCGTCTTATGCGCTTGTTTTCAATTTCCCCACACCCCCTCCAACCCCATCATTTTTCTCTCCCTCCTTCTCTCTTTTTTTCTTTCTTTCGTTTATTTATAAATACCGTTGACTCGACATAACACATTCAGGTAACGGTGCTAATTACTTATTTACTGTGATTCCGCGGCATTGGTCGGTGCTCAAGAGCGAGTTGAGAAGACGTTGAGAGTACTTTTAACGGCAGGCAAAACCGAGAGAACTCGCCGGCGCGTGACATTATCTCGTATCGTAAAATACTCGAGCCGATCCTGAGAACGACTTAATTGATACTAATGAAATTATCTCAAACGGCCTGTTTTGCACCCGCTGATCTGGCGTATTTAGCGAGATCGTGTATTTTACTCGTAATAATTACAAATGATAATCATACAAAAAGACCAATTGAATGATATAATTATAAAGAGGAAGAAAAAGAAGAAGAAGAAGAAGAAGAAAATATAAAAATTCGTTAATGATCGTAGAAAAGAATATTATTATATAATTATAATAAAATATGAAGATGAACTTTGATACGTAGAATAATTAACGATTAGGCATATAATAAATAGAATTTAAAGTATCGAAATGATATTATAAATAGCCGTCCAGGAAGGAATTCATTGACATTAAGATTCTATAACAGGTATAAAACGAAGAACAGAAACGTTTGATACGTAGAATAGTTAATGACTATGCAATAAATGGGGACTTAATCCTTTACAGTCCATACTACTTCCGGTGTCTCCTTCCAAGTAATTAGCATTAATTTGTTATTAATTCTTAATCGATTACAGTTTATACTCTCTTATTAATTCCACTCGAAATTCTAATATAAAATAATATATCCAATCGATATCGTTTGTTAATAAAGATAATAAGAGAAATGATATAAGAAATAATGATTGTATAACTAACAATATGGTGAAATTCAAAACGACGAGGAACGTTGGATTTCGAGTATGAACTCGAGTACTACACGGTTGAGTTTCATCATACCGGTAGTTCGTTGTATCTCCTTCGAGGCTCAAAGTTGTGACAGTCACTGTTCCACCGGGTGATATACCGAGAAAGCATATCCTCGAGGTCCTCGTGCGCGCGTGCGCGCGCAAACATTCGCTAACTCACAAATACAACAGCTAGAAGATGCATCCACACGTCGCCAAGTCGTTCCCGTCTCTCGCGTTCTCGTCCGGGATAGTTTGCAAGCATGACGAAGCTTCGCGGGAGTCGACGAATCGTTAGTCGAGTATTCTTAACTCTTCGTAAGAATCGCGAGTAGACCTTCCTGCGAGAGATCATAGAACGCCTTGGGAAACTTCGTGGATCTTGCATGTGATCGTAATGTTAACAACGTTGCGAAGAATTTTGTTCAAATAAATAACTTTTTCCGTCTCGTTGTCTCTTGTACATGTATTTCTGTTTAACACGTTCAACGACGAGAACCAATTTTACACAAATCAATTTGCTTTACGCATTCATCCAATACCTTTCATAACATTTTTTAGATAGAAACGAAAAAATAGATGAGAATCTGTGTTTAACATCTTCAACGACGAGAATTTTACACAAATCGATTTACTTTAACGCATTCATCCAATACCTTTCATAACATTTTCTAGATAAAAAAAGAATTGAAGAGAATTCGCTGTAACATTTTTTACATTTAGTCCTTAAAATGTTGCAAAAGGTAAATCTTTAAACTGTTTAAACAAAATCTGCAAATTTAAGTGTCAACGTGTCGGTATTCAACGTGTCGAATGATTATGAAATTAATAGCTTAAGTAAAAAATTTGAAAAACTTTCTATTACATTACATTATATCCATTAAATTTTGTTGATTTGAATACTTTCCATGATCATCGACCAATATTTTCTTAATGAAAATAATGGCACACATTTTATAATTAATTGTATACTTGGCGTATCGTAATGTAGGATATTTATAATTAATCTATCACTCAGAAGAATCTTTCTCTGTTCATTTAATAATTCTTTTATTATCAGATTCGTTATGCTCGTTCATGCACGTTTTCTCTCGCTGAGATGTAGCTAAAAGTGGCACAAAAAATTGTGTCTCTTTCTCCAAGGAACTCAGAAACTCTTGATCGTAGACAACGAACTCAAGATTTTTCTCTTTTCTCTCGAATCAATCTCTGCGTAGTTGGGGTCAGGTTTAGGAAATCGCTAATTCGAGTCCCCATAATCAGCTTTGGGTGGTTGTCGGTCTTGTAAATGGTTCCTTTGCCTGAGGCTTTGAGAGACCAAAAGAAAAGTGGTGGATGAAAAAGAAGAAAAAAAGTAAAGGGGAAGAGTAAGAAGAAGAGGGAAGGAAAAAGTTAGCCGCCGGTAGGCATACAAGAAATCCATGCAAATCGTTGACCGTTTTATTTATTTATTTACTTTTCTTTTACTTACTTGCTCGTTTATTTATTTATTCATGCTCGTGCGAGCCTATGTAAATATATACGGCTCGTCTTTATGGGAAGCCGTGAACCCGCCGTTACCGACTTTACGTCCCGATGATCCGTTTCTAAGATGGCCACCATGAGTGGGAGAGAAAGAGAGAGAGAGAGAGGGAGAGAGTAAGAGAAAGAGATGCTCCTGTCTTCGTTGATGATACGATCGAAAGGTCATGAGGATACGCATACATCATCGAACTTGACGTTGGATCATCATTCGCGAAAACTATCGAAAGATATTTTTTTTGCCGACGTGTCGTCGGAACTATCTATAATACATCATCGTTTACATGTCGATTACTACGGAGTCGAGAATGATGTGTGTTTACTGTTTGTTCAGTAATGATACAAGATATTACTGTTCGGTACAAAATATATAAACACCGGTTACGTCTCTAATCAATCTATATTTAATTTTTATATCTATACTTCATTATTATTGTTATTATTATCATTATTATTATTATTATTATTAATAATAATAATAATAGTATATCGTACGTCATAAGACGCGCAAGCTAACATAATATTAGAAGTATAATACAGTACATATATACATACACATATACATACATATATACATAAGTACGTACGTATATATATATATATATATATATATATATATATATATAGACACACACATACATATGTATATATATAGATAGATAGATACAAAATCTACGTTATAGATTACTTCTTACATAGCCGCATTAAATCATTCGAGACCTCTGATATATCATCGATTGATACCATTAACGACCACACTCACACATACGTACATACATACATGTATAAACGAGTTCGCAGTAGCAAAGCCTAGTCATTTATCCGGCGCCGTCTTTAATTAACACGCTCACAGTGCCGAGTGATCGTAGCTAAGGAAACTTTCTACAGAAGCACCGAGTCGAGCGAGACTCGCTTCGACTGCAAGTCAGCGTCGATTAGGTGCATCGTTTTCCGTAAAGAAGCGCATGAAATCCTTCGCGCAGGTATCATTTCGTGCGTTCGCGCACGAGCTACTATATGTGTGCCGTGTAAGAAATAAAGAAAGAGAAAGAGAAAAAGAGAGAGAGAGAGAGAGAGAGAGACGTGGTGCACGGCGTTAATCGGAGAATTATAGGATCAACGACGTTACCCTGGCAACGGATAACGGCTGGCCAGATGTTGCCGACAATATCGCCACCTAGGAAGTACCTACGAGTTCTGACATCTGCCTCGTCATTCTTACTGCACGTCTGATTGTGAGTGAAAAGAAAGAAATATATATATATATATATATATATATATATATATATATATTTATATATATATATATTTTATATATATATATATATATGGATGAGCAAAGATACAAGTTTAATTTATTCCTTTGTTATATCAGAATTTTACCATTCGAAAATGAATATTCTTACGTTTCATCGTAAAAAGGACAAAAGTATCTATAATAGGGCAGATACGAACGAGGAGAGGGTCGAGGGTCATTTTCAATTGGCTAGAGAGCAGAAAACTCGCAAGGTGGACTCAGCAATGTGTGAAGATATCCTGCTGATTAATTATCCTAAATTAACTGGAGTAAGAAGGGCGTCAACAATTATCGGACCGTGAATATACGGACTTAAACTATCTCTGCGTTATCATCGACGTAAGAATATTATCATTTTTACATGTGCTAAGGAAATTCTTAATTAAAGAAAGAATAATAATAAGAAGAAAAAGAAGAAAAAGAAGAAGGAAAGAAAAGTAACGACGATTACTGTTATCATCAATTTATAAATCATGCAAATGATGTATGAAGCCCTTCCACTCCGTGCGTTGTTTCTATCAACTAATCAAGATTTTTAGATCGATCGATCGATCGATTTTGCCTATTAAGCTTTATTTCAATAATCGTCGAATAATAAGATGGGCCGTTCTATCTATCGTTTCGAGCCCACCCCTAAAATGATCGTCAAAGAACTATAGAAGTAGTAGTAGTAGCAGTAGTAGTAGTAGTCGTAGTAGTAGTAGTAGTAGTAGTAGTAGTAGTAGTAGTAGTAGTAGTAGTAGTAGTATATAGTATATCTGTAACCTGGGGTAGGCTCGAGCCAATTTATGAATCATTAGACATAGTCGAGGTAACATATTGAAATCGATCCACCTTTTTTTGATTGTTTCTCGACACGCATCGTCGCGGCACCTACCCTCGTTTATTGTTATACACTGTTACGGAAATCGCTGCTTCCCTCTTGAAAAATGTTTTATACAACTTAACGGACACGCACACATATATACATTCTCTTTCTCTCTATTGTCTATGCGAAAAATAGAATGAATTTTTGTCGAGAGCAAGCACGCGCCAGCGGCAACCACAAACAGTAGTAGCATTCGTTCTGGTTAATTCGAAACGACCGCGCTAACTCCTCACCTCGGACGGACATTAAAGCGCGAAATTTAAATGAAAATTGGCGCGTGGCTGTTTTTGCAATTCACGAACAAGAGAATGTTTTCCTTCGTGACTGTAACGACGTCGTTACGCCTCGGAGATCACGTGGCACCTTTTCGGCGGGAGATTTCAATGATATCTCACAAGTTCGCGGTCAACGGTCGAAATGCATGAGGTTCGTTAGAGAATCGACACGCTCGGTTACCTATTCTTTGCAAATGCAAACTCTGTTGTATGACAAAAAAAAAAAAACAGAAAAACAAAAATAAAAAAGAAAGAAAAAGAAAAAGAAAAGTAAAGGAAAAAGAAAGAAAAACGTCAGGGATCAACGAAGGGATCGATCGTAAAATAAGTATGTCGTCGACGTCGTTTTATAGATAGCCATTTTTTTTCTCGTATCCTTGCGACTGCTAAAACTTCAATATTCATGTGGGAGTTAAGAATTTAAATTCCCGTGACTAAACATAGCGTTAGGAGGAACGATGAGAGATGTACGGTAAAGGATAAAAGACGATACTTAGGATAATCGTACGGTCATCATCTTCCCGTTAACCACAATAAATTCTAAACAACGGATACGTAATTCCGTCGAGTCACGCTCGTTTATGCGCGCCCGATCGACAACGTTCGAACCTCTTTCGAATCCTACAACGTCCTCGTCCTCGTCGTCGTCGTGTGTTCTTGCTCTTCCCATCTCTCGGAGTATGGAATTCGTGAGAGTACGCGAAGTTAGTATCTCGAGTAGGTGAGCGGACGGTTAACGTATTAAAAAGGATGCGTTTGCGAAGACTCTCCAATGGTATTCTCTCTCTCTCTCTCTCTCTCTTTCTCTTTCATTCTCTTTCTCGTGGTATAGTCGCGTGCCGTCATGCTTCGTCGAGCCCAACGATTTCTCGCACATGACACAGAAGAGTGAGTGAGAGAAAGAGAAAGAGAGAGAGAGAGAGAGAGAGAGAGAGAGAGAGAGAGAGAGAGAGAGAGAGAGAGAGAAATACGACATTACGACATTACGGCTTCGGAGTGGTTGCCTGGCATGCCGTAGCGAGCTCATCGTCGATCCACCGGCGATCCAAGAGTCGGCTGCCACGCGACTGGCACGTGGGGTGCAATTGCACGTGGCACCCTACATCGGTCATGCCCTAGCGACTCCTCCCGTTTCTTCTACTCCCTTGCAAACACAATCGGTCCTTTATATGTAATCGTATTCAAGTGACCCTAGTCGAGAAACGATTTAAACCTTCTTAAATGGCCTGCGAACGAAACGATCCTATATAAGTAAAAAAAGGTTTTCTAACGACGTCTTTTAAACATGTTCGAATTTATGGGCTAATTATAATTGCGAGTTATTGCGATATAATGAATTTTGAAATTTCCAAGATATTTTTTTGTTGTAAAATATTTGTAAAAATTGAGTAATTGTTATTTTATGATAATTTTTCTAAACGTATAGGATTGATAATTGACGAATTTATTATAATAAAACGGTACTTATCTATGAATTAACATAATTGAGACATGATATTTTATTAATTACCCGAGTTAAAATTTATCGTTTATAAATATCTTACTTTCTATGACATTTATTTCTAAAAAATTTATATATTCTCGTTATGCAATATTTTATCGTAAGGAAGATCGTTCTATTCTCGAATGATACTTTTAAAAAGATCGTATGATAAAAAAAAGACTTCGTTAGGTCGTTGATTCTTTTGATTGGCAAAACTGTTCAAAGTGAACATAAAAATGATGCACTGACTTTGTTTTATCGTTTGACACCCCGCTGTACAAACACGACACTTCGCTTAGAAGCTTAGGGTAGTAACAGTGACTCTCCGTTTACAGTTTCCAATACCGATTGGTGCCAACTTTAAAATCGTCGTAAAGTTAGCAGGTCGTGAACTCCTGTAAAAGAGGATGGCAAAAAAGTTACCCGCAGTATGCCACGTGGCATGGCACTTAGAACAAAAAGAGAGAGAGAGAGAGAGAGGGACAGAGGCATAGAGACAGACAGATAAAACAAAAAAGAAAAGAAAAAGAAAAAAGGCGGATCTCGGAACCATAAATCCACCTTCGAGAAGATCTCTCTAATGGACGTTTCCTGTCGAACTTGAGAGAAAATCGTTCGCGACTAGGTTCGCGAACGATTCCATTGAACTAAGAGAGACTGATCGGGTCCGCTAAGATAGGATAAGTGTCTTCTCGTCTTCTCGACTGGTAATCTTCTTCTAAGATACCGTACGAAGTTACTTGTAGAAAACGTTACTACTTAACCCTTACGATTCTCTAACGTTTCTCTATTCGTTCACCGTTTACAGCAATTTGTTATCATCCTACTCGTACGAAATGTTTTACGTATTTAACTAAACAGTAGAATTTATAGTCTTTTATTACGATATATGTAGATAGCAAACGAATGAAGTAAAGTGAATGGGAAAGGCGGCTGGGGTTATGAAGGAGGAGGAGGAAGAGGAGGAGGAGGGATAGGGAGTCAAAGTAGTCGAAAAATAAATTAGGTATTTCGATGACGTGTCGGGGGTTGGTTTCTGGGTCGGAGGAGGGATCACCACATGGCACGAGTCCACAGGACGAAGAACAAATGGGGATGCCGTACCCTCTTGATAGGTAGGCTGGTGCCATCGAGAAGTCAGTGTCATCTGTTGCATCGGTTACAGGCCGGTCGGCGGAGCGTGTCCATAGTCAATTGCCGGGCTACCATAAACGGAGAGATACAGAGGGTTAACTACATCTTAATTGCTCGATAGAATAAACGTTTCTTCTTTCTTTCTTTTTCTATCTGAACTAGTCCGATGGCTAACGATCAACTTCCGTGTAACTATATATAATGTAGTTTAAATAAAATTGTTATCGCGCGTTGTAAAGTAAAACGGGACATGTTGATCTAAATTTTATAGCAACGATACATTTGTTTATTAAGAAATTTTGCAATATGACGATGAAGTTATCTGGAAAAGTTTATAGTCGTGATCCAACAGATTTATGGGTAACACTTGGTATACGCGACTTTTTATGCGTATGTTGTGTATATATATGTATACGTATCGATATATTATATTCTTCGAGTCTCACAAAATCACTATGCCACGGACGTCGAAATCATCTTCGCGATTCACCGTGAATACGGTACCACAAGTCCCGAAAGTATTCATCGTGCTCATCTGTTCACCATATTTCGGACAGGGCGCGTGCCGTGTCGATAATGCCGTGTTACGAAAGTCGGTAATAATACTTGCGATATGGGGATATACATACCAACTATGAATTTCCATATGCACCCACCAAGAGAGTCCCTTGGATACACGGAAGGGAGCATGTTACATAAAAAATAATTTCGAAATTATATTATTATTCGATTATAATGTATAATTATGACACGATCATGAGATATATCCTTTTTTTTATTTTTTCACAAATTGATTTATATTCTAACGGAGGACACGCAGACTACCAACGAAGAGGACGTTTCATATGTTATCACTCTGATGATAGGGTACCAAGACTCACTTACTGCTTCTTTTATTTCGAAGCAACTGACGCAGTTCCAATAAAAAATATATGTTTCTTGTAAAGAAGACAAATAATAAAAAAAAATATAGGGAGGTACGGACGACGAGAAGAATAATGTAAAAGGAAGTGTAAAGGAAGCTGAATGTAAAAAAAAAGAGAAATAGCCGGGGATATACATACATATACATATATACGTACAGGGACGTGCACGATCTGCGTGATCGCTTGTTTTTCTTTTTCCTTTCTTCTCTCTCTCTCTCTCTCTCTCTCTCTCTCTCTCTTTCTCTTTCTCTTTTTCCCTCATTCTTTTTTTTCATCCTTTCTTATTTTGATGAAAAAAAAAAGGAGAAGGATGGCACATTTTAGGTTTTATTTAAATGAAGTTTAAGAGTAAAAATTTTTTCTAGAAAAAACCATAAGAATATAGGAATCTTTTTGATCTCCTCCGTAACATACGATTCACATAATTTCTCGGGCATCTGCCGTTGAGAGAGCTGCTCATTTGTGGTTTGTCCTTTCTCCTTTCGCTGTCATCGTCTTCGTCTTGTTTCTCCACGACAAAATATAATCACATACGTTCGCCATAAAACTCTATCTTATAACACACATTATCGATAGAATAAAAAACCTGTATTACTTCGTAAATAAATTTTTGCAAATGAAATATCTCGATAGATCGTTAATGAAAATTCTATGGTCATGATATATAGTTTCTCTTGGAC